>NW_017307537.1:361281-379750 GCF_000935625.1 Nanorana parkeri | reverse complement strand
TACTACATTTACTTTAAAACCTAAAACTAATCTGAATCCTCAGAGGATATGTCTAGTATCACAGAGATAACTACAATACATTCATGATGAAATATTATCAGAATAAAGAGGTTATCCAGTAAGGCGTAAGGCTCTGACACATATCAACAGTGCATTACAGAAGAACTGTGCAAATCAAATCTTAACCCTTGCAGTGGGGTTACCCCCACACTGCAAGCAGGCCCAGATTCCCCACAAGGCCACCGAGGCCAGGCCTCGGGGCGGCAGGGAGCGGAGGTGCGGCAGCAATGTGGAATCCCCCGACGCCCGGAACATTCAGTTCCGGGCGCCGGGCGGTAAGTTATTTTCTACATTTAGCCCTGCTTTGGGAAAGCAAGGCTAAATGTAGTGTCCCTCGCTGGCCGCCAATGCGGGGAGCAGAGCGGCAGGGTTAAAACTATCCCTGCAACTCCGTGTATACAGCGAGAGGGGGGAGCAGTCTTCCCCTCTGCTGTCACAGGAGTTCCAGCACAGTGCTGTGCTGGAACTCCTGTCCTGGAGGTTTGTTTGTTGTTTTAGAAGTGCCAAGGGCAATCCTTAACCCTCACACAAGGGAGGAGTACTGAGCATATGTGCAGGGCGCAGCCCCAAAGCAGTCAAGGGAACTGGAACATCTGAAAAAAAGCAAAAAAGGGGCGCCTTTCCTAGTGCAGAGGTGCACGCCCCCTTCACGTCCTGATGAAGTGGGCGTGCCCCGGAAACGCGTTGACACTACAGTGATTCTCATACAGGACGCTCTACACGGATCCCTGTACTGCTCCGTTTTTACTGTCCTGCTGCTCGGTTTTACTTCCACTTTGTGAGTACCTGTTTGTACATTCTTGATGATTTTATTGGATTAAACAAATCTGCACTAGGAAAGGCGCTCCTTTTTTGCTTTTTTACCTGTCCTGGAGGTGACAGGGTCAATAAAGAGAACCTGTCACCAAATGCTATCACACAGGCTTGGGGGGGGAGAGGGGATGGCGGGGAGGGGGGCTCATTGTGGAATCTGGCCTTGGGGCCGCAGGGAGAGTAAATCCGGCCCTGACTGCAAGGGTTAAGTGCTAATTTTGGTCTATGGGCTGGAATAGAGCAGAATTACTTACAGTATCTGATCCTCGGTCCCTCTAGGCTGCTAGACTGATCCTGACAGCCTCTTCTCCCCTGGGCTAAGGACACCTGACATCATTACATCTTATGTAGGTCCATTATAAAGCATTAGACCTAAGGCCACAGAGGGTCATGCCATAGCAGGAGTGGAGGAGGAGAGAGGAGAACGCTGACTGGCACAAGGCAGAGGATCAGGTGAGTTAAAACAGCTTTATTTTGAGCCCCCTAGACAAATTGAGCACTTAACCCTTGCAGTGTGAGGGTAGTGCAAGGGTGAGTTTGTGATTTCCCTTTAAGTAAAAAAAAAGGTCACCCATAACCAAGGACAGAGAAGAATAGAGGGCGCTCTGCACCGATGACAATTACAATAATGGCTTCACCGTGACATCATGTAAACTCCAATAACCTATAGCAGCCGCTCTGGACTCTTTTTTTGAATGAAGACTGGAGTGCACCTTTAAAGCATTCCAGCAAGAATCCTTATATGCTGATATGGTTTAAAGGGAACCTGTGCAGTATCATTAAAGTGAAACTTCAGCTCAAACTTTTAGCATTCTAGATAGTTTGGGGAAGTATAGAACCACTTTAAAAGGTTTGCTGTTGCCTGTGCCCCGTTAGAGAGGTTCCCCCTCACCCTTTGTCCTCAGTGATGCAAGAGTAAGGACATGGAAATCTTCCTAAAATGAGGGGGAATTTCAAAAGCTTTCACCAGAATAATGATCGGTACTCAGACAAAGAAATTGTCCAGGGAAGCACTACGGATAATAAATACCTGGAGGTGTTACAATTACACAGTAAATAGCATTCGTTTACGTAACTGAAAAAAAAAAACAAATCGAATGTTCAGTCCACTCTAAATGAGAGCTAACTGATCTCTCATCACCATACCTGAGAACTTGCTGCATTTGGGCAAGCAATTCCAGCGTTTCCCTTCCATTATTAGCTTGTTAGCGGCCCGGGTCAGTTCTCCAGAATTCCAGTGGTGATGTAAATGTAAACAAAGTATTGCTAAGCAACACTAGGCAGCAGCGGCTAACTTATTCTGTGTCTGCACCTCCGTCCCTGCCTAATGTTTATGTTTATATCCCCCCTTCCAAGCTAATCTCCAGCTCAACCACTTCTAAAACATCTCACTCTCTATCCTAAATGTGATGACATTTATCCAGGATTCAGGACCAGGAAAGGAGGTGACTGAGGTGGGTCAGAGGAAGGCCAAAGCAAAGGCACGAGAGGCACCTGCCTTGGGCGGTGTGCTAGGGGCACAGCTAGGGCAGAAGCCATTCTTTCCTCTGCATCACCCATCCATATCCTTCACTAGGCTGGACCGAGTTGTCAAACTGACCGCACCCTCCTGCTTATGACACAGCTTTCCCAATGTAATCACGGGAGCTCTGCTGTCAGCCTAAAGGCGCCCATACGCCTTGCGATTATGGCACGATTTTCGTCCGCGATAATCGGCTAATTCCTGGGAAGTGCACAACCGCAATTACTGTACAACCGGGGCGATTTCCGTCTTTCAAGCAGGCAAGTAAACCTCAGTCGAATTGTATGAAAATCGCACAGTGAGTGGTGTGGTCATTCTTTCGCCAAACGAAAGAGATCGGAAGTTGAAGAACGATCACTGGCTTGTTTTCAAGCATCCCTCTCGGTGTCATGGACCAGTTGTGTACCCATGCCAGGGTTGTCCACATGTTCCAACTTACAAAGGCAAGCATTAATAAAGCTGTTACTACATATTCTATGCCCCCATTACATGATCCTGAACCAGGAAGATGTGCATTGTGATCCTGAACCCCCGCCTATTACTCCCCTGCCCAACAAGCTCTATCAAGCCCACCCAATGTAAATGTGCCAGATGTCAATCACTTGGCCATGATCCATCCTGACCCTGTTTTCCAGACTGCAAAGGGATGTACATGCCCGACACATCTGTGAAGTGTGTGAACCTTGGCATTGCACGGCAGCACCATTTAACTCGCTCAGTAATGAATACCACGCAGCACCATCCACTCACAACACATGCACGGCATCGCTCAACCTGGAGGATAATAAAGGCATTAAAAAGGTGTACGTGCAAGAAATGAGGACACATACACCTGAAAAGGAGTAATAAACATGTGTACTATAAAAATTTAAAAATAGAGAAACTATATACAAAAAACATTATAACTTAAAACATCAAGAGCTGAGTGCAATAAAAGGGCAACATGCCAACATTCCAATACTGAGGACCTGCAGCCTGCTACAGCTTACGTAGCTCATCAAGAACGTTGTTAAGGGACCTCCTCGTCTCCCCCATCAGCTCCGCCATATCCTCCAGCAGACCGCAGCAGCGCATTATCACTGCGCACAGTCTACCGGCTGGAACCCTGTCCTGGGCTGGGGATGCACCATGCGCTGTAATTGAATGAGCAGATCAAAAGAAGAATGACAATGTGTAGGCCATGTTGTATGCCATGTGACAGTTAAAGAACAGTATATACCAGAACCAGAGCTAACAGATGGGCCGACCACTTCCTCAGGCTCCACATCCACATCATGCACTATAATTGAATGAGCAGATCAAAAGAAGAATCACAATGTGTAGGCCATGGTGTATGCCATGTGACAGTTAAAGAACAGTACATAGCAGAACCAGAGCTAACAGATGAACCTCCAACCTCCAGGCACACCACATCTGGCTCCCTTTCCTCCATGATCACCTGAACCGTATGGGCTTGCATGTCCCCAGATGTTTGCTTGCCCATCATGGTGGACCTCCTCTTAGCTTTCCTTCCTATAACAATAAACCGTGCCATGCAAAGTGAAGAATGTGTTATGTAATGTGTAACATGCAAGAACACTATGCAGCCAATGCCAAAAGTCAACATAGTAGTCTGCCACATGACACATGCTAAGCAAGCACCAAGCCACTGTCACCCACCAATACCTGATCAGTGCATGCCATCCTGGTCTGCAGTGGCAAGGCCTGTACCCCTGCAAAAGCAATGTTGAATCACATATGTGCGTGTGTAATAATCTGTACCCCTAAACTTACTTTTCGTAATGATCTTGTGGATCTTGTGCAACTGTTCCTCCTCCTGCAATTTAAGGTCAGACCACCTCTTCCTCAACTGATCCTTGGACCTCTGTACCCTGAACTTCTCCTCCAACACCACAATCACCTTCTCCTGTCCTTCCTTACATTACGATTCTTATATTTCTGCAATTTGCAGTCATAATCCTCCTTCTCCATGATCGTGACCAGCTCCACAATCTTTTCCTGGGTCATAGAAGTTGCTCTACTTTTCTTTTTGATGTTGTCTTGAGGCCTGCTGCTCAGACGTGCTCGCCTTCTCCATGTTTCTCTTCTCCAGCTCTTTGTTCTGATCCATGTGGCTCCGATACCTGTATAAAAGGGTGTGGTCAAGCAGGACCCACACGGACCTACGATACGTTACTTCGTACAGATGCCGCCGTCCGGAGATCGGTCCGCATACTGCAATCGTGCGCTCGTCACCGGGTACGTACGATTTTGTCTGAGCGAACGATGGGGCATGCTTGTACAAATTAAATCATCTGTTAAGGGGCATCCGACCCTTTGGACATGTGCATGTTGTAGTGTGTCAATGTAGAGGTGCTGTTATTATGTATATGTCTGCCCATGGACATCACTGAACTTTAGCAGACTATGCCAATATATATCCTGAGCCACGGATTGTCCTTGCGGGTTTGAAAATGCACATCACACAGCCCTGACAGTAGGTGTGACCCCAGTGTCGTATGCCCATTGAACCCCAAAGAACCTGAGCAACGTTAAAGGCCAATCCCGGAGCCTGCCCAAACCAGATCCATTGGCATGGGGATATGCATAGGAGTGTGTAAATAATAGGATGTATGCACCTGGTTACACATACCTGAAATGCATCTGCTTGACTCCTGTATGCCCTGCGCTTGGGGCTGGCATCTCGCATGTGTGAAACGACTCCCCAACTATGTAAATGGTCATGACATGTCCCCCAGTCAATTTACCTTTACCAAATGTCAATGTTTTGGATTAGTGTGAGAATACGGTAGACATAGGCAAAACTAAAAACAAGACATTTTGGCTGGAGTTGGGCTTGGTGATGACATTCCATGATCCAAACAGATCCAGACAGAATATGCAATTACAGATCTGTATTAATCAAATAGAGAGCTAAAAGTATATAAAACACATCAAAGTTACATCAAAGATAACTTTCAATAAAAAATACAGAAATAAAACAGGTTCGTAACGAATGAAAAGTTTTCTTTTAAGGATCTGCACAAGTAGCCCCCCCAGACACATAATAAATTTGCAGCAGAGTGACAGATAGACATGTGGTCAGAGAGTGCAGGACACACACTGGGTGATAGACACGGTGACAATGCAGAGCTAATGACTAACAGTGCAGTAATTAGGCAGCCGTCTGTGCAAATGGACAAGGAAAGGTCGTGTTTCTGGGACTCCCATTCAGTCCCTGACCTAGTAACCTGTTAGTCATGTGACCCAGAGGATGGCATGGGCAGGAGGGGGTTGAGAGCCATTCATAAGTTTTCCCTCTGCTGCCCTGACTCAGCAGTGAATACGGGAAGCCGGCACACTTTCCATTCAGTCACGCTTTGATGCCGTATTGTCTAGCACTCGCCAAACTATTGCCAAGTCATTTTCTCTAGACTAGGCTGATTTTTTTCCAGTTGCCTCAAAGCTATGACTTCATGGATTTCAAATGGGCAATAACATTTGTGCATTGAAGTACCCAAAAAAGGAAATAAACCTACAGCGGAACTAGACCCACCAATTTAATGTCTCCCAAAAGACTTACTTTGAAGGTAAGCCAACGGTCAAGTTTGCCGGGGTGCTTAATTCAGCTCTCGAACTTTCAAGCCCTCAATTGGCTGATCACATGCGCAGCATCATGAGAAATGCAATCCAAATAGAGCGGAGGTGGGCAACGTTGGCCCTCCAGCTGTGCTTTAACTAGAAATCCCATAATCTCTCTACCCCTGGGGGTCATGTGGCTGTCAGAGTCTTGCAATGCCTCATGGGGCTTGGATTTCTACAAAAGATGGAGGGCCGGAGTTGCCCACCCCTGAAATAGAAGCTAAGATGTGCCTTCTTTTGGCTGTAAAGTATAAGCGGTTGTAGTTCCGCTTTAAAAGCGATTGTAATTGCCAAAGTCTACATTAGTTCATCAGCCACATCTTAGCTCCGTTATTTCCTTTTCTCCCAGGGTTTAGAGGAGGACACAGGACTATCATCTTAAATGTGTGGGTATAGATGCTGCCTCTAGGAGGTTTGGGCACTATGCAAGTCAAATAGGACACAGCCTCATATAGTGGCTATACCCTACACATGCACCATAGGGTCAGTTTAGTGTCCTCATGAGGTAGGACATTTCTCTCTCCAGCTCTGTTGGCTCTAGACTTAGATTGTGGAGATCAGGCCTATTCCCTGAAAGAACAGGATCCAGTGGCGTAACAATCGCCATAGCGACCCAGGCACAGGGGGGCCCGGCCAGGACATTCCTGATGGCCTGCAGGCCGCCTGGGTAGCTATGGCATCTCATGCTGGTGGCTGTCACTGGCGGCTGTGAAGAGGAATGTATTGCTGTTCAGATCACTGCCAGTGATCTGTGCAGCGGCGCGTTCCTCTCTGCAGTCGCTGCTTGGGTCACACTCAGGTGGGCTGTGTGGGATCTCAAATGGGCTCTGCAAGGGGTGTAACTAGAGATCACCGGGCCCCATACACAATTTTGCTATGGGACCCTGTGATTTCTAGTTACGCCCCCTGCCAGGGTCCTCCTTTTCCTGTAATTGCTGATTTTACAAGAGAGGTGAGTATTTCCTGAGCCTATTAGCACCAGTTTACCAGGTATGCAGTCCAAAATTCTATCATGTGGATGTGGCTGCAGGCTGCAGCAATGGATGCTAGCTTCGGGCTTAAAGTGGACTTATAGTGCACAGCTGAATAGTCCTGAAGTGCTCAGCTGACTTGAGAATGTGAAGGTAAATTACCTTTGTGATATTTTAAGAAGCAGGGGCGGACTGACAATGCATGGGGACCCCGGGCAATATGAGATTATGGGACCCCCTTGTGCTCCGCCCATATACAAGCCCCGCTCCTGTATACATTCCTGTTGTAACAGAAATTATTTTTCCACACTATTTTCAAAATAGCAGATTTATTCACTAAAAGGTGGATTGCAGGGGAATTGGGAGGAGAATTTAAAAAATCTAGAACAATATAGACAATTTGGAAAGCAAGCTAATGGCAGAATTTGTTTTGATTTGGCTATTTTGACCGAGATGATTCAATTCTGACAGAATCCCGGGTGAATTGCAGGAGAATTAGTAGGAGAATTGATAGGGGAACTGAATAATCTAGGACTGGAGCAAGGGTTTGGGTGCATATTGCACGTTTGGAAACCTCTGCCCCCCAGCTCCAGTATGTGCGGTAAGGTTACCCCATACTTCTCTTTTAACTTAAAGCCATATTTAAGCACTTCTGTTATCTATCGCCAAAAAATACATTAACCCCTTTGTGACAGGAGACGTACACTGTACGGCCCGGCACTTTGTGCCTATATGACTGGCCACGTACACTGTACGTGACGAGTTATATCAGGCTCTGTAATGCCGGTAACTGCTGATTCTCAGCGGTTACCAGTCATTAATGAATGTCTCAGTATTGAGGCATTCATTGATGAAATAGTTAAGCTTTTGTAAAAGCTTCTTTCTTTCATTAATGAAAGAATTAAGCCGTTACATGCAAATACGGGAGCACTAAATAGCGATCCAGTATTTAACAGCTGAAAATAGCAGAGGCAGCAGAGTGACTCCCCTCCCTGCTATTTGTTTTGACAGCTCCATAGACTGGCCCGATGTTTATAAAGCTGTGTGATACATCTCAAGCAAAGAGATACAAGAAATACAATGTATCTCTTTGCTTGAAATGTATCATTTCTGATCGTCTAGGCACGAACAAAGAGCTTTAGTGAGATCTGAATCTGACATGCTGTCAGGATCAGTCTCTAAGTTTGGAGCAGCCTAATAATAGCCAAAAATTAAAAAAAGTTAATTTATCAAGCAGTCATAGTGACTGCTTGATATAAACTGACAAAAAAAGTAGTTTTTTTATACAAAGTGTAAAACAAAATTAGGAAAATAAAAATTATATATAAATATATTTTTATACTATAATTATTATAAACATTTTCTAAAAAAATAATCAAAACTGGTGAAAAAAGTGTTTTCTTCTAGTTTTTTTCCTCATTTTTTATATTTGATTCAAACTAAGTGAGGCGTTCGGTACATGTTTGATATAATTATAGCTGTCCTCTAAAAAACAATATATAATATGTGTAGGTACATTTAGTAAAAAAGTATATTACTGCTGTGGAAGTATCACAAAGCAAAAATGTAAAAAGCGTGCCAGTCATTTATGAACAGAAACTGAAAACTAGCTCAGTCATAAAGGGGTTAAAAACGTATAAGCAAGTATCAGGATTCGATTTTCTAAAATCTTGGCCTAGTACAACCTTAGCTCTGTTTTTAAAAAAATAGACTTTTACTTTACCTTCTACAATATTGGTTAAGAGGGAGGCAAAACAATATGGTGTAAGCCCGTGGTTCTCAACTGATGGGTTGTGACCCAAAAGTGGGTTGCGACCCCGTGTTCAGTGGGTCGTCGCATGCCTTCCACTTTTCTAGGTGAGAGGCTCCTCTGCCTCCCCCATAGCGCAGCACTGTCAGTTCTCACACCAAGCAGCCATTCAAAATATGCTGCCTGGTGCCGAGTGTCAGCTTGAGGTGGGGTGGCCTAGAGGTATGGCCGCGAGGGAGCTTCATCCATACATGCATTGCTTACAGCTTGTGTGACCGGGGTGACGTCACATTCTGGCTTCTGGCACCTCTACAGGGTGCGCAAGGGAGCTGTACAAGCAATGCACATATGGATGGAGCTCTGTTACAGCACACCACAAAGCCCACAATGAACCCCAAACATTTTTTGGGAGTGTGTATGTGTGTGTGAGAATGTCTGAGTGTGTGAGATTGTGTCTGTGATTGTGTGTGTGTGTCTGTCAGTGTTTTAATCACAAACTACCACGCAATCCCACCTACTGTTCGTTTTGATGCGGGAGGTACGTTGCGTTGCCATTCATTTGAAGTCTTCCAATTATTTTGACACCTGAGGCTTCCCTAAAAAAGTCCCATATTAGGGACTTTGATGAGAGCGAAGCTGGGAGCTTCACTCTCTCTCTATCGGTCCTGAAGATCGCTACCACTGCGTCTAAAAGGAAGAGAAAATCCAAACTTTTGAGCTGCCACCAGAACAGTAAGTTGTGCAAAGGAAAAGTCTTCCAGTCATTGCACTGACAACTGTCTAAGCTCTCATTCACACCAGAGTGATATCAAATATGCGCGTTTTGTGTACCACATTTGTGCACTTTTTTTTGCGCATTTTAATGCGTGCTTGACATGTGTGCATTAATTTGCATGTTTCTGTGAGCAGATTGTGAAACATTGATGTAAATGGAAAAACAGGCATTAACTACTTGAAGTCCGCGGTGTTACACCCCCTTCCTGGCCAGGCCATTTTTCGGTATTCAGCGCTGCGGTACTTTGACATTTATTCAGTCATGTAACGCTGTACTGAAATGAATTTTATACCATTTTTTAGGTACAGATAGAGCTTTATTTTGGTGGTATTTAATCACCACTGGGGTTTTTATTTTTTACTATATTAAGGAAAAATTCCAGTAAATTTTGGAAAAAAAAACCTGTTTCCCCTATTTTAAATTATGAAACATTTATTATTACCCAATTTTTTGGTAAAATATAAAAGACGGGGTCACGTCGGGTAAATAGACACCAAACATGTTAAGCCTTAAAATTGCGCACGCCCGGGAAACCTCAAAAAACTACAATACCCAAAATTGGTCATAGGCGACGCTTTAAAAGCTTTTATTGTTCATCGGTTTAGTGTCATCAGTGATTGATAGCCCTAAGATTATTGCTCTCATTCCGACGTTTGCAGCGATATGTAACATGTGTAGCGTAATTGTCGTTTTTGCTCGTTGGCGCACCCGACGTGTATTTACATTTACGTGGGGGTGGGGGACTTAAAAATATTTTTATTATTTTTAAATTTCTTTATATGTGACTTTTTTTACTTTTATTTTTTTACACTCAATGTTATTGCTATCACATAGGTACACTGACAGGTCCTCTTTATGGAGACATTAGGGGTCTATAAGACCCCTAATGTCACCTAGGAACCCCCAAAGAAGCTGATGAAGTAGAGATCTGCTTCATCAGCTTCTTCTCTCTGGCAATAGCAGCCAGATGACTGACAGGGGAATGCAGAAGTGATGTATTACACATCCTTCTACGTTCAGACATCGGAGGTAGATCAGCAAGGAGGAAGATGCTGAACTCCCTCCCATCTTCCTCCTGACGCCCTTCCGAGCTGGTCCTGGGCCGCAGATGGGGCAGCGGAGCCTGGGATTGAAGAGGAGGGTGGGCGGCGGTGGGACGGCGGTACTGCGGGAGGGGGGGTGGCGTGCATGGCAGCACATACAATCGATCGGACGGCTATAGAGCCGCCAATCGCATGTATGTGTAACAGCCGGTATCGGCTGTTTACATTCAACTGTTTTTTTTTCTGCCCGTGCGCGCGAGCAGGAAAAAACTGCTGTTTAAATACGGCAACCCGCCAATGGGCGTTTGCTGTCCGTCCAGTTTTTTGCAATGAGCGGACAGCAAGCGGTTAAACACATGTAAAAACGTGCAAAAATGCACAAACTGAAGTCTATGGGGCCAAGAAGTACAAAATCAGCCAAAAAGAACCTCATGTGCTTTTTTCCAGCTATAAATGTGAACATGGACATAGAAATGAATGGGGTTTTTTGGGGGGCTTTTATGAGTATTTTTTCTGGCAGAAAAAGCACCACAAAATACTTACTGTGAATGAGGACTAAACAACAATTTCCCTTATGGGCTAGTTCACACAAGCCCCAGTGCGTTCTGGCCCGATTCAGTGCTGGAACGCACTGGATCGCATCCCAGCCGGTTCACTGCGTACTGGGGCGGGAGGGAGCATGGCGGTGCATTGATGTCGAGAATTGGTTCCAAGGTACACTGCGCTAGGAATAGGTTCTAAATAGCTTATAGGACCAGCAGCAACTATGTATGAAAAAGATGTCTGATATGGTAAATAATTTGCGCTTGATCTAAATAAATGTGGATTCCAAAGTGGAAAATATCATGATTAACACACGAACATCTATACAAATAACCAAATATTCTATCCTAATGTGTGATCGATACGTGTATGATCAAACCCTCAATATGGACCAATCTCTTAGTTCCAAGAGAGAGCCATAATCAGTGTGGAAATATCCAAAATTCTGATTTAGGCATGTGATACGTGAAACTTGTATTCATCCACCCCATATCAATAATTGTTGTGTGACAAACGCCCCACGATCACTTAGTGTGGCTCTAAGTAATCTGTGACAAACGTAACACAAAACAAATACAGCAACCTAGTTGCAATCCTTATATGAATAACCCGTGGGTTTAACACTCTTGCATGTGTGAACTTGATCTAGTAGACAACGGTAGTGATTTCAAATACCTAATCGTGAAAATATAATCTTCCTAATAATAATAATAATAATAATATGCACACACTCGTTAGTGTCTCAGTGACCAAAAATAGGCAGTGAATAAATATGAATTAATAAATCAAATAAATGTTCTAATTCTCCCCTCAAAGTGTATACAGGGAGTTAAATAATATAAAAACCAACCATGTACCAACAAGCAAAAACAAATATATAGAAGAATAAAGCGGAATAGTCTCAGCAATATAGCAAGCAGTCAATTTTTAAGAATTTTTGCAGTTTATATGAGACGGGATACGAACGGTTAATCCGTTCGGTTCCCTGATAAATATCCTACAAAATATGACCAACCAGTCACTGATTGAGAAAAAAACGGAACATTCCAAGTTTCTAATAATCCATCTTCTCCTTTAGTCTCCAAGTCAGACAATCGGATGTAATTTGATCTTAAATCTTGATTGTTCCAACGCCTCAACGCCCGCACCGGCAGCGTGTATCTATAGGTATCTCACAAGGGATACCTATGGAGAAAGGAGGCGAACACTCTAAATGCAGTATTCAAGTACAATTTTTTTTTTTTAAGTATATGAATGCACTTACAAGAATCCAGAACTGATAAGGCTTTAAGAACGTATAGTAGAAAATCAGCTATGGGAAGTGAAGACCGACCATCCTTTGACGCGTTTCGTAGATTAACTTTCTCAAAAAGGAGTCCTGTGTCATGTGGCAGGCGACGCTTTAAAAGCTGTTACCGCTCATCAGTTTAGTTGCCAATGCAGCAGTGCCGTCCGTCCGTTTTTTTACTACGGGCGGACGGCAAGAGGTTAAGAAGTGCTCAGGAGGACTTTTAGGATGCCCATAGTTTGGAATTTTGGACTGAGCAGCTCTGCATACCTGGTAAACTGGTGCTAATAGGGCTAGGAAAAACTCACCTCTCTTTTAATGTCGCAAATGCTGAAAGCAAATGCCGCACAGTTGAGAAATGATGTGAAATGTTGGAAAGTATGTGCATTGAGTCGCAAACATTAACCACTTCCGGGCCGCAATACGACAATAGACGGTGGCCTGTTAAAGTGGTTAAAACAAGAACACGACTGCTGCAGCAGCCGTTTTCTTGGTACCGCTTTTAACAGTCAGCGATGGCTATTAATGTACAAGCGATCCGGCGTTTGTACAGCCACCAGATCGTTTGTACCGTTCTCTCCTCCGATCACTGGACCCGGAAGTGATGTGCATTGCATCACTTCCGGTGTTACTGTGCACAGTCTCCGGCTCTTAGAGCCAGGAGATGAAGCTGGGGAAGCAGATCTCTGGTTCCTCAGCTTCTTTGGGGTCCCTAGGTGACATTAGGGGTCTGATAGACCCCTGATGTCTCCATAAAGAGGACCTGTCACACCCTATCTGCTATTACATAGGACATAGGGTGCTTGTAATAGCAATAGGTTTAGTGTTAAAAAAATAAAGTGTTTAAAAGTCATAAAGCCCCCGTTTGATAACATTTGGAGGGGACAGGTTCTCTTTATTGACCCTGTCACCTCCAATACAGGAGATCTAGCACAGCACTGTACTGGGACAGCTGAGAGGGAAAGACTGCTCTCCCCTCTCACTGAATACACGGAGCGGCAGGGTTACAAAATTTTGCTATGGGGCCCTGTGATTTCTAGTTAGGCCACTGACTAGATCATAACCAAAAAACAACAACCAAAAAGTGCCTGCTAAGGATATATTTCAAATGCTTTATCTAAAAAAAAAGTCTGTTGCTTATAGAGCTGAATAGCTGAAGCTCAAATTACAGACACACAAAAAAAGAGAACTTACTGCAGCTGTGCTCTCTTTTTGAAAAGCTCAGAAAGCTTTGCAAAACCTGTGTCATGGGTGACCACTGTATGAAATATTTAAATTAGGGATGCACCGATACCGTTTTTTCGGTATCGAGTAGCGATTTTTTTTTTATTTGGTACTCGCCAATACCGATACCGGAAGTCCCATTAAGGAAGCCAGGTGACGTGTAATGACTCGCTACCTGGCTTCCTGATTAGCCGTGAAGCCGGGCGGCATGTAAAGACTCGACGCCCGGCTACCTGATTAGCAGGGATGCCCCCTCTATGCTTCATCGTCAACAGGTGATGAGAAAGCATGGAGCCGGCTTTCTGTCCAATCAGGAAGCCAGGCGCCATGTAATGATGTGGCGCCCCGCTTCCTGATTGGCCTTGAACCCGGCTCCACGCTTTCTTGTCACCAGGTGGTCAATCAGAAAGTACAAGTGACGAGGGAGCATGGAGCCGGCTTCCCGGCCAATCAGGAAGCCGGGCAGTGTGTAATGACTCGCTGCCTGGCTTCCTAATACCGGAAGCTCAAGTATCGGGTAGGGATCGGAGCATTTGAGCGAGTACTCACCCAAATATTCGTTATAAATGATTACATCTAAATCTTAAACGTGAGTTTGAAAGCTAAAGATCTTTAAAAAGGGGGAAACAAAATGGACCCAAAATCATTGCAGTTTCCTTTTAATGCTAATAAATATGTCACAATATATTGGACCCAGCTGAAAAATCTACCTGTACAATAGCAAACAACAGAGTTGTACCTCTGTTTACCATGAATGATGTTCCAATTCTGGAGTATCAATTTTTTGGTCCCTATCTAAATCCTAATACAAAATGTAATATACTGAAGCTTACCAGCCCTTAGTTGCTTTACTTTTTCAAGTTGCAAGGACACTGGATTTCTACCAGGATTCACAGGCATTGTCTATACTTGCCGAAAATGTATATGACTTAAAAAAAAAGAAAACTAATGCAGCCACCACTTCTAAGGACTTCTAAACTGCAATATTTTACATTTTTGTTTTACAGTGAAGCTTTTGTGTGTGTGCGTGTGTATATATATATATATGAACAGGGGTTGTATTTTTTTTACCGGGGGAGTAGAAGTGTAAGGCTGCATTCACATCCTCATTATAGGTGCAATTAGGGATTTCTGTCAGGAACTTGTGTTTTCCTGCAGCAGAAATCCCTAATCTGGTGTTTACAAGTGACAGCTGCCACCTATTAAAGTAAACGATCAGGTGGCAGAAGTTGCATGTAAACGCCTGCATGCCGCATGTAAAGATACGTGATATGTTTGAATAGGTGGCAACCCTAGGCAAGACACTTGCCAATCTTTTTTCTATCAGTTCTAAGGGGTCAGAGAACTTTCTTAGAACACAGTACTTTGTAACTTACCAATGACACAGGGGCGGTCCTTCATCCTTAAGTCAAACTAGACCACCATGGTTGTTTTTGTTAGCTGAACCTCAAGTAGTATTTAGATACAGAGCCTCCCACTCAAATCGCCGAGCAGTGTCACAGGCCAGTTGTTAACCAACACACCAATCAACACAGAGGACAACACGGCACAACTCTCGGGTCCCAAAAAGTAGTGCCTCATCAAAATAGTTCTTCCCATCATGCCCCCTTTTTGCAGGTTCTTCTCTTCACAGACATACTTGAGGAATGAAGAAATGTCCACACAGGCAGGGCCCGGCCTCGGGGCGGCAGGGAGCAGAGGGGCGGCAGTGGTGTGGAGTCCCCCGACGACAAGAACATATAGTTCCGGGCGGTAAGTTGCTTTCTACATTTAGTCCTGCTTTGGGAAGGCAGGACTAAATGTAGTGTGAAGAAGCCGCTTGTGGTTTACAAGTGGTCGCCGCAATCACTTGTAATATGTCTGCAGCCTGTCCTTCCTCCCCTCACCCCGCACCTACCTTTTTCCTCTGGCTCCGTCCTCGGGACTCCATCCTCACCCCAGCCGCCGTGTCTCTCTCCTCACTGGCCGCCAATGCGGGGAGCAGAGCGGCAGGGTTAAAAGTAACCGTGTAAACAGTGAGAAGGGAGAGCATTAATATATTAAAAAAGTAAACGATAAGCTAAAAATTTTAAAAAATAAATAAAAATAAAAAAGTGATATAAAAGTAAAAAAATAATAATAAAGGAACAATTAAAAAATGTTAAAACTTACCCTGCCGCCCCTGCCATCCAGTTGCCATTCTCCATTGATGGGGGGAGGGGGGGGCGCAATTGCGGAACCTGGCCTTGGGGCAGCAGGGAGAGAAAATCCGGCCCTGCACACAGGACTGATAAAAAAAACTATTTTAATAAAAGGAAACTGGAAAAATGAAAAAAATGTTTAAGCAATAAACAGGACAAGTCTTGACTCATATCTTCTTCTACTTCCAAACTCTAAAGGTTTGCTCATCACCAATCCACTCCAGTGCACTCCTAAAAGTCTCCACCGGAAATACAAAAGGAGTAAGACAGTATCCCTAAGGGGACACCCAACCCCCTCTACACAACTCCTGACCAACTCGCTGACCAACTCCTTCACCTCCCTTCTGTTATCCTCCCACCACCTACCTGAGAAACATGATAGTTGTCCAGCCAATCCCAGCCTTCAGCAGCTAGTTGTCCAGCCTTCGGCAGCTATGTGAATAACCCCCCTTAGACGTCACAGAGATTTTCAAGGGCAGAGTTGAGACTCACTGGTCTATAGAATCACAGACAGCATGTAAAACAAAACTTTTTTCTTGTAATCTCGGCCGCCATTTAAGAGATTTTTCTCATCACTTCCTGTCCCCTCTAAACCCTTTTTTCCCCACAATAGAAAGTGAGGGGAAAGCTTCCCTCTGGGGAATAGACATCATTAAAAGCCTGACTGAAGCTCTAACCATTTTGTCCATTTATATATTCATTCAAATATATTTTTGAAAAAGAAAACATAAGGAAGTACCTGAAACTCTCATGAATGGAAGAGAGAGGGGCAACCAGGCATCTTTTGCATTGCACTTTGCTTTCTAACAATGGGAACATGTTTTATAGGAGAAGAAAACACAGAGATGGCTTTATCAGTGCAATTCCACTCCATCATTGTACAGCTTGGGTACTGAGGGTATGTCATAGACCAGGGGTCAAAATTTCAAGTCCTGAGCTACTAGCCAGGCCTTAAGAGTTACTCGCCACCAGTTGCCCACCTAGCCCCTACCCTGCCCCGGCCTTAACTCCGCCCCTAAACACACCCTCTTAAATAATCTTATCAATGACACTGTTACATGTTTTATGCAAAATAAAGTTAGAAAAATAAATATTAACAACAACTTTAACAATATTACCATAAACCTCCCTGCCCCCACTTATAAAATAATACACTCTCCCCCCTGTTCCATGCCCCCCAAACAGTGGCGTAACAATCGCCATAGCGACCCAGGCGGCCGCTGTGGGGCACAGATGCCGAGCGGACCGCCTGGGTCGCTATGGCATCCTCTGCTGGTGGCTTTCACTGGCGGCTATGAAGAAGACTGCGCTCTGTAAGGTCTGCTGCAGACCTTACTAATCACTTTGTTTTCGACCTGGAGCTCAGTGAAGAGTTGCGGCAGAAAGAACGGAGACAAAGCAGGAGCAGCTGCTCCCACAAGTCAAGTACGCAGTCTGCGACCCAACAATTGTTTTCACATCAATTGCATGTAACCTCTGTAAACTGTATGTGTAATGCTCCGTTTACATCATTGCCATGCGGAAGCACGTGCGATACCACACACAATCCCAAATCGAATGTTGCAATGTTAGGGGCACTACGATACCTTTATTTATTAATGGCACCCCAAAGCACCTAGCCATTGTAGCGCACCACATCGTATGGTAGCCTTAAAGAATGCAATGGGGTGTGATGCAATTTTTTAAAAGGTGCACGCATTTCTTCCAGTGCAATTTAGCTGCAATAGATAGCCCAGTCAAATGAATGGGCTGCCCCACTGCAGCGCACCACAACGCACCCTGCAGCATGGATATAGGCTAATATGTCCAGGTATTTCATGCCTCAGAGATTACAATCCTGAAAATGGTTTCTATCTACTTTTTTCTCCAGAAGGACCGGAAAGAAAGAGCTGGACTTAGAGAAAGGTTGGTCCCGCTGGTGTGACTGGACTATGTGATAGAGTCAGTATTGGGGATCTGACTACAGGGCAGCCATCTACTACATAAAGGGTCTCCACTGTCTCCTTGGCTTGCAGTGTCAAATTGCAGGATTGTGAATTGAAGCTCCGCACTCCATTTAATAGTCCAGATACATCTTTATTCACTGAAGGTTATAAAAATATAGAAATAGCCAACACATTTTGGGGGCTCATACATATACCCCTTCATCTGGGCTTACTAAGTAAGAACATGTTTCAGGACTGAGATGGCTTAAAATCAAATACAATTGTGTTCAGTGTGTGAGAAGGCATAGAGCTCTTCAGCGGCTGCCAAGACAATGGAGATTAGTGAAAGCACAGTGCAGAATACAGAATAAGGTGGTGGGGATTGGAATAGGGAACAGAAAATAGAATACGTTGGTGTGGAATAGGGAACATACAGCGCAGAATCTGGAATAAGATATGTATAGTGAGCAGGGCCAGATTCCCTGAGCAGAGGGGCGGCACAGGTATGAAGTCACCCGACGCCCTGGAACGTGGAGTTCCGGGCGCCGGGCGGTAATTTATTTTCTATATTTAGCCCTGCTTTGCAGAAGCAAGGCTAAATGTAGAATAGGATAAATCACTTGTTTCCTTACATGTGATCTCGGCGATGTCACCAAGATCACTTGTAATTAGACTGCAGGCTGTCCGTCCTCCTCCTGCCGCCCCCCTCCCTCCCCTGCACCTACCTCTCTCCATGCTGTGTCCTCCCGCCTCC
>NW_017307537.1:316329-361251 GCF_000935625.1 Nanorana parkeri | reverse complement strand
GCGGTGAGCAGAGCGGCAGGGTTAAAACTAACCCCGCCGCTCTGTGTAGACAGTGAGGGGGAGAGCAGTCTTCCTCTCTCACCTGTCACAGGAGTTCCAGCACAGTGCTGTGCTGGAACTCCTGTATTGGAGGTGGCAGGTTCAATAAAGAGAACCTGTCGCCTCCAAATGCCATCACGTAGTGACTTGTTAGCTCCTGTGTGATAGCAATAAAGTTAGGTGAAAAAAAATTGATAAAAAAATAATTACATAAATAAAAATAAGTAAAAAATAATAAGTAATAATAATTACATTAAAAAGTAAAAAATAGTAAGAAAAATATAAAAAATACGAAAATAATTATAAATAAAAAATAAGATAAGAAATTATTTAAAAAAATGAAAACAAAAAGTAAAAGATGACAAGATAAATAAAAATGTAAAAAAAAATGTAAAAGTGTTAAAAAAGTTTTAAAAAAAAGAACAAACAAAAAAAAAACCCTTAAAAATTAAATGGAATAAGGTGGTGAAGAATAGGGAACATACAGTGCAGAGTGTGGACGAAGGTGGTAGGAATAGGGACCATACGGTGCAGAACATGGAATAAGGCAGGTTGGAATAGGGAACGTACAGTGCAGAATATGGAATAAGGCAGTGTGTAATAGGGAACATACAGTGCAGAATATGGAATGGGGTGGTGTGGAATAGGGAACATACAGTGCAGAGTGTGGACGAAGGTGGTAGGAATAGGGACCATACGGTGCAGAATATGGAATAAGGTGGTGTGGAATAGGGAACGTACAGTGTGGAATATGGAATAAGGCGGAATGGAATAGGGAACATATAGTGCAGAATATGGAATAAGGCGGTGTGGAATAGGGAACGTACAGTGTGGAATTTGGAATAACGCGGAGTGGAATAGGGAACGTACAGTGTGGAATATGGAATGAGGTGGAGTGGAATAGGGAACGTACAGTGTGGAATATGGAATAAGGCGGAGTGGAATAGGGAACGTACAGTGGGGAATATGGAATAAGGCGGAGTGGAATAGGGAACGTACAGTGGGGAATATGGGATGGGGTGTTGAGGAATAGGGAATGTACAGTGGGGAATATGGAATGGGGTGTTGAGGAATAGGGAATGTACAGTGGGGAATATGAAATGGGGTGGTGTGGAATAGGGAATGTACAATGCGGGAATAAGGCAGAGTGGAATAGGGAACGTACAGTGTGGAATATGGAATAGGGTGTTGAGGAATAGTTAAAAAAAGTTTTAAAAAAAAGAACAAACAAAAAAAAACCCTTAAAAATATTCAAACCAACCCTGCCACCCCCGCTATCTGGTTGGCATTCTCCTCGGCGGGGTGGGGGTGGGTGCGCATTGCCAGGGAGGGTAAATCCGGTCCTGATAGTGAGGTATGTATAGTGCTGAATATGGAGTAAGACGGTGTGGAATTGGGAATGTACAATGCAGAATATGGAATAAGGCTGTGTAACATAGGGATCGCACAATGCAGAATATAGAATATGGTGGTGGGGATTAAGGACCATACAGTGCGGAATATGGAATGGGGTGGTGTGGAATAGGGAACGTACAGTGCAGAACATGGAATAAGGCAGTGTGGAATAGGGAATGTACAATGCAGAATATGGAATAAGGCGGGGTGGAATAGGGAACGGACAGTGGGGAATATGAAACGGGGTGGTGTGGAATATGGGATGGGGAGTTGAGGAATAGGGAACGTACAGTGCAGAACATGGAATAAGGCAGTGTGGAATAGGGAATGTACAATGCAGAATATGGAATAAGGCGGGGTGGAATAGGGAACGGACAGTGGGGAATATGAAACGGGGTGGTGTGGAATATGGGATGGGGAGTTGAGGAATAGGGAACGTACAGTGCAGAACATGGAATAAGGCAGTGTGGAATAGGGAATGTACAATGCAGAATATGGAATAAGGCGGGGTGGAATAGGGAACGGACAGTGGGGAATATGAAACGGGGTGGTGTGGAATATGGGATGGGGAGTTGAGGAATAGGGAACGTACAGTGCAGAACATGGAATAAGGCAGTGTGGAATAGGGAATGTACAATGCAGAATATGGAATAAGGCGGGGTGGAATAGGGAACGGACAGTGGGGAATATGAAACGGGGTGGTGTGGAATATGGGATGGGGAGTTGAGGAATAGGGAACGTACAGTGCAGAACATGGAATAAGGCAGTGTGGAATAGGGAATGTACAATGCAGAATATGGAATAAGGCGGGGTGGAATAGGGAACGGACAGTGGGGAATATGAAACGGGGTGGTGTGGAATATGGGATGGGGAGTTGAGGAATAGGGAACGTACAGTGCAGAACATGGAATAAGGCAGTGTGGAATAGGGAATGTACAATGCAGAATATGGAATAAGGCGGGGTGGAATAGGGAACGGACAGTGGGGAATATGAAACGGGGTGGTGTGGAATATGGGATGGGGAGTTGAGGAATAGGGAACGTACAGTGCAGAACATGGAATAAGGCAGTGTGGAATAGGGAATGTACAATGCAGAATATGGAATAAGGCGGGGTGGAATAGGGAACGGACAGTGGGGAATATGAAACGGGGTGGTGTGGAATATGGGATGGGGAGTTGAGGAATAGGGAACGTACAGTGCAGAACATGGAATAAGGCAGTGTGGAATAGGGAATGTACAATGCAGAATATGGAATAAGGCGGGGTGGAATAGGGAACGGACAGTGGGGAATATGAAACGGGGTGGTGTGGAATATGGGATGGGGAGTTGAGGAATAGGGAACGTACAGTGCAGAACATGGAATAAGGCAGTGTGGAATAGGGAATGTACAATGCAGAATATGGAATAAGGCGGGGTGGAATAGGGAACGGACAGTGGGGAATATGAAACGGGGTGGTGTGGAATATGGGATGGGGAGTTGAGGAATAGGGAACGTACAGTGCAGAACATGGAATAAGGCAGTGTGGAATAGGGAATGTACAATGCAGAATATGGAATAAGGCGGGGTGGAATAGGGAACGGACAGTGGGGAATATGAAACGGGGTGGTGTGGAATATGGGATGGGGAGTTGAGGAATAGGGAACGTACAGTGCAGAACATGGAATAAGGCAGTGTGGAATAGGGAATGTACAATGCAGAATATGGAATAAGGCGGGGTGGAATAGGGAACGGACAGTGGGGAATATGAAACGGGGTGGTGTGGAATATGGGATGGGGAGTTGAGGAATAGGGAACGTACAGTGGGGAATATGGAATGGGGTGTTGAGGCATAGGGAATGTACAGTGGGGAATATGGAATGGGGTGGTGTGGAATAGGGAACGTACAGTGGGGAATATGGAATGGGCTGGTGTGGAATAGGGAACGTACAGTGCAGAATATGGAATGGGGTGGTCTGGAATAGGGAACGTACAGTGGGGAATATGGAATTGGGTGGTGTGGAATAGAGAATGGGGTGGTGTGGAATAGGGAACGTACAGTGGGGAATATGGAATTGGGTGGTCTGGAATAGGGAACGTACAGTGGGGAATAGGGAACGCACAGTGGGGAATATGGAATGGGGCGGTGTACATTTGGGAACGTATAGAGCAGAATATGGAGTAAGGTGGTGGGCACAGATAACCTACAGTGCAGAATATGGTTTCTGTGACTATAAAGTTACAATATACAGTCACTGGGGAAACTCTTCCTTCTTGCAGCAGACTTATCCCATTTCTCAGCCTAGGCACCTAACTGAAGTCCAAGAACTACTTTGTAACAGTAAAAGGAGCCGCTAATTTGAAAATGACACTGTTGCTGTATATTCCGACAGGTCAAGAATGTATTCGTGCAGAAAAGTATCTGAAAGGTCCAATTGAAGTAGAGTGGAGGAAATGAGGTCACTGCCTTGGCTGTGCTGTATGGCAGGAGTGTCTGGATCAAAAGACTAGCCAAACAGCATCCAAATACTTTTGGCGATGAAAACAAGTCAAGTTATATGGTTTCATTCAACAATGACGCCTACAGGGACTGCTGAAGATATTTTCATCAGACAGGAGGAGGAGGACGCAGCTCTGAAGCTATGTTAAGTAAGCAGGAGTGGTTGGGGAAGGGGTTGTGTAGTTTAGATAAGGGGTTAGTGGGGCAAGCAGATGCTGTCTTGACTTGGATTCAAACCAGGGACCCCAGTGCTGCAGGGCAGAAGTCCTAACCACTAAGCCTATGACTACTAGTGGAAACTGAAGCCTTGTGACTAAATTAAAAAAAAGAAAATGCCCTCAAGGAACTTAGAGTAGAACTGATGCCAACACTTAACTTTTAGTTGTGGATAGAGAAAGAGATGAGTTATAACTCTTGTCAGTTTTGTTTTGTTTTTTGCCATTGTTGAGACTTCCCTTCAATTCCTGTCCAATAGCCACAACAGGAAGTGAGAGAAAATCCCTCAAAGAAAAGGTGGTCAGCAGGATCAACAAAACTAGTGTGCCCATCGCAAGGTTTCCCATTCATTTCTGTTCTGGTGACATCCCAAAATTTGGGATTTTTTTCCCCCCTTTCACCAGAACAAGCGTGAATATCTTTAAAGGAGAACTATGGGGTAAGTGTTTTTCCCCATAGTTCTCCTAAGGGTCACGGGAGGACATAAACTAGCGTCCTCCCGTCAACCCAAAGCTCAGTATACAGCTTGCGGTATACTGAGACCGTCGCAGCCGGGGCGGATCACAACATTACTGTCGAGATCCACCCAGCTGCGTGATTGACAGCCAGTCAGCGCCGGAGGATCGGAGCGGGGAGGGGGGAATCACGTGAGTGACAGTCACGGCTCTCTGCAGGGAGATGATCGAGAAGTGAGCGAGCGACGGTATGTCTATCCAATCTATAGAGATGACGCGTGACAGTCTCATTGTCACACGTCAGCTCGAACTATGAGGTTGAGTGAAAATCACGCCCCTCATAGTTCTCCTTTACCGGGGATACGCACAACAATAAAAACCTGACAGGCGTTCCAATCCCTCTCCACTCCATCCAAAACCAGTTTTGTCAGAGCAGCCATTTGGGTCTAGCGGGACGCAACATATTTTTGCGTCCCGGTAATGCCAGCGCTAAACCAGCCACAGGAACTAGCAACTTCCAACCTATCCCTTGTCATAAAACATTTGTGAAATGTGTTGATATATTCTACAAAAGCAGAAGGCTAACGGTTTCAATTTAAGCCCTTGATTTTATGAGACGTTCATGCTTGGCCGTGAAGTCTGGCTCAATATTGGCCAGGATAGGAAATCCAGATGTTCCAGCTGCCTTCAAAATTGAAGGGCAAAAAAACAAATATTTTTTTTTATTTTTGTAATGTTTTTTTCAAACCTAAACTTTATTGTTGAATGTACAAGAGTTAGTCGGCAGTGTTGTTACACAGGCTGCGTCATGAGGTGCCAGGCCCAGCAGTCAGGCCTATAAACAACATGTTGAGCTGGTTAACATGCAAACTCATATACTAGGCCTCAATCCTCACATGCCCCGCGCGAAAGGCGCGGATATTGCTGTCAGAGTGCGAGGGGACTCACGTAATTAACTGAACCAGTAATTGCCCCATTTGTTCTCAGGCGGAAATGCCTTTAGAAGTCGCCGCCTTGGCCTCTATAAATTCCGTCGTAAATTCCACAGAGACCAGCGAGGAACGGCTGTTGCTGATGGGATGCTTTAGTGAAGCCCTGTGCTTTTTTTTTATGGATATTCCTTATTAATTTTCCACCTTCGGGTTTTACCCCCTCAGGTTCTGAAAGGTGATTTGTTTATTTTTTCAAAATTAGAATTTTGTTGGCAGGGAAATACGGTTGACTTCTGTATTTGCATAAATCACACCTTTTGGAGGGAAAAAAAATCCTTCTCCAAACAGCTAGTTAAATGGGTCTGAACACCTAATACCACTCGGAAAAACTGCGACTATTCTAGTTCTAAAGTTATAACGTTATATAATACATTGCAGGCAGATTCAGCGGGCTTGCTTTGGACAGAGTTTGTGAAGTCGTCTTATCATCCTGTTCTTGTATCCATCATTTGTGAATGGATGGAATGTGTACTTGCTCAACCTCCTCTGTCTACTACTCCAAAGGGGAGACGCCGACAGGGCCGGATTCCCGACAAGGCCAACGAGGCCCGGCCTCGGGGCGGCAGGGAGCAGAGGGGCGGCACAGGTTTGAAGTCTCCCGACGCCCGGAACTCCATGTTTGGCGGTAATTTGTTTTCTACATTTAGCCCTGCTTTCCACAGCCGTTCTGTGTGATGAGGGGGCGGGCATAACCCGCTTCCCACTCATTGGCTGCTGCGCCGGCTCGATCATTCTTCACCCTGGAACAAGGAGAGGGGAGCAGCGTGAAGCAAGCAGGGCCCAGGACAGGAGGAAGAGGTCTCGGTACTGATATTAGCGATTACCGGGATATTAAATATCCTGGTAATCAGCAGTTATTACAGGCTCCGTCCTCCTGTCCTGGGCCTCTGCGACCCTGGTAGTTCCGCCACGGGAGGACACAAACTAGCGTCCTCCCGTCACCCAAAGCTCAGTAGACCGCGAGCTACAGCTCACTATATACTGAGACCGCCGCAGCCAGGACGGATCCCAACATAACTGTCTGGATCCACCCAGCTGCGTGAGTGACAGCTGGCTCTGCCTATCTAGAGGCGGAGCCAGCTGTATCCGCCCCCTCCCCCTGTCCGCTCCTCCAGTCAGTGCTGGAGGATCGGACAGGGAAGGGGGGGAATGCCTGCAGGGAGCCGTGAGTGATAGTCACGGCTCTCTGCAGGGACAGGATCGAGAAGTGAGCAAGCGACGGTATGTGTTCTCTCACTTCCCGATCTACTGAGCTGACCTGTGACAGTTTAATTGTCACACTTCGGCTAAAACTATGAGTGATTTTCACTCGCCTCATAATTCTCCTTTAAAAGTAACCTTCCTCACATCCAAACCAGCCACAAAATAGTCCTGGACAAGGTCATGAGTTCCAAATGTAAATCAGTGCATGACCAGAAAAATAAAAGGACAATGCATTTCAGATGAAAACAGCCTTAACCACAGATTCTATCATCTGGACAGGAAGCCATGGAAATCTCCCTCATGGGGACACAAACAGCAATGTTCAAGAGAAATACTAACCTATCTCCTCTACAGGAACACAGGCCCCATTTAAAACCTTTTTTTTTTTTAAATCTTATCTTTTATATTGAAAATCTTTCCTTGGAATTTAAAGGGTTGACGATGGGTGATAGATCTGAAACGTTGTGGACATTGGACTCGTATCTGGATATTTAATGGGATAACCACTAGAAAAGTGAATTTTGGATGCTCTGTTTTTAGATGGTTGCTTAAAGGGAAGAGAACTTCCAACTCCATCCCCTTGGTTGCAGAGTTGTCCAATCCATCTAAGAGAAGACCACGTACATCAAAGGACTTCCATCCATGAACAATGGCACCTCATTAGCCCCAAATCTCAGCATGCCCTTATATGAAACTTTCAACCTGCAGTTTGGCCCAGCTTCTCCTGCTATATTTAACTCATTCTTGATTGTTGAGGCCGGTCTTTGCAGTTTTTGGCCAACAGCGAGCTACATTAGATGGTGGGCTCAAGTTTGGGTTCAATAACGTATGCCCATAACTCTCCCTACTCTTCCCGGTTTTCAGGACACCAGGGGATCTAGGGGAAAAGTTTGCCTACATGCAGGCACCTACAAAAACTCATTTTAGGTGGACTACCTACTAACTACTGGTCCCAATGAATGTGCACCATGGCTGTAGTAGGTGACTGATGGGACTAAAACAAGAAAGAAAGGTGTCCTCCATCCATACCTCCAGTATTAAGACCAACGTCCTTTCTTGTTCCCAGTATCATCGTCTGGTTTTGAGCTCAGGATGGTGAGTGAGAAATCGGTGGACAATCCACTCATGTTCACCAATCTCTGTGTGGTGTAAAATGAACCAGTAAGTGCTTAGATCCAACAATTTTGGGGTTCATGCCCAGTGGGGCTCCAGGTGCTGGAGGAGAAAATGAAGGAGATACAGCACACTGGGGAGACATTAGGGGTCTATTTCACTTCCTCTCCAGGAGATGGATGTCAAGACAGGAACTAAGGGAACATTTCTCCAGAGGTGACACAGACCATGAACCCCTGACAAAGGCTACATGTTTCCGCACTCTACTCAAAATATGTGTTTTTATTGCTAGCTTTGTTTCCATTGTGGAGATTTCCCCTCACTTCCTGTTTGGCATAACACTAGACAATAAAGAGAAATTTCCCAACGGAGACAGAGACAATAAGATGAACTTAGGTGTGCAGGAAGGACAACACCAAAAGCAGAATGTATAAAGCCCAGATTCGATTTAATTCGGACTCATGTCATAAAAAGCCAAATCATTCCAGGGGTTCAAAGTGTCCCTTTTATGAGGACTTGGCACTGCTGGGCAAAATGTGTACTAGACTGATCCAATTGGACAAAACCTGGGGGGGAATTAGTATGATTTATTTATTTATTTCTTAGCCCGTGGAAGCGTGCAAACAAAAACAATACCCCTGTGAACAAAAAAAGTGAATAGTGAAATCACTACACACAAAAACGTGCACGAAGGTGCGATTGGTCCTCACTGGTGAGAAGGGCCACTATTTCCTGATCCCCCGGGGCGCAAGGCTCCTGACAGGGACAAGAACGACTTAGGTCCACCTACCCGAAGCTTGGTGGACCCGATCCTCTGGGGTCCACCAAGCTGCTCAATCGTGCATATAAATAGTGCGTAAATAAATATGTGCACAAATCCAACAGGCCGTCCGGCGAACCAAGCGGCCTAGATATAAAAATTGCCCAAGGCTAGCCGGAAGGCCTGCCTAAGAGGAGTGGTGCATAAAGAATGTAAGTGCCGTGACCTTGTGCCGGTGAGTCAAAGTGGGGTCCCACACCCAAGTGACTTACGAGGGCTATCCGGCTGTATCCTAATGGATACGCGCGGCAAATACGCCCCAAAGAAGCTCCTGTATTTTTTTAATCTTATTATTGTTTATTTTTTATAATTATTTTCTTATTTTTAAATTGTTTTCTTATTATTTTTTAATCACCTTTTTATTTTATTTTTCATTTGATTATTATTTCTTATCATTTTTGTAATTTTTATTTTAAAAAATGTCACTGAACTTTATTGCTATCACACAAGAGCTAGCTAACAAGCCCCTTTATGATAGCCTTTGGAGGTGACAGGTTGTCTTTATTGACCCTGTCACCTCCAATACAGGAGTTCTAGCACAGCATTGTGCTGGAACTCCTGTGACAGGTGAGAGGGGAAGAGCACAGCACAGCTCTCCCCTCTCACTGTGTACACGGAGCGGCAGGGTTAGTTTTAACCCTGCCGCTCTGCTCCCCACATTGGCGGCCAGTGAGGAGAGACTTGGCGGCCGGGAGGAGGACGGAACCAGAGGAAAGAGGTAGGTGCGGGGGGGACGGACAGGCTGCCGGCGACATCGCCTCAATCACTTGTAAACGAACAAGCGGCTTCCTCACACTACATTTAGTCCCGCCTTCCCAAAGCAGGACTAAATGTAGAAGGCAACTTACCTTGGGGGGATTCCACACCTATGCCGCCCCTTTGCCCCCTGCCGCCCCGAGGCCTGGCCTCGGTGGCCTTGTGGGGAATCCGGGCCTGACGCCACTGCTCCCACACTCTATTCACCGCTTTTATCTGTTGCTTCATTTTCTACCCAAAGTGGAAACAGAGTTAATCTCTGGTCTCCTCAGCTTTTTAGGAAGCATGCCTGCAATTCCTCAGTGGTCATTTCTGAGAACGCAGCATTAAACAACATCGAGAACTAGATGCAAATTTTCATTTACTTGAAAGAAAACGACTAAACACTTTGCCCGAGGCAAAATATAATTATAGCAAATCTTTAATATAGATTCATTTTAAAAGGGTGAATGCACTAAAATTAAAAGTAGAACCATATGCTTTATTGCTTACAGGTTGCCTGGTGGAGCCGGGAGGATTTGCGCTGCCATCGCTTTTTTTTTGTTTTGTTTTTCTTTTACCGATGCTCTTCCACTGGGTGCCAGAGAGTTCCTTTTTCATTTGAAGGCGTGAAAACGCATTAAAGAGAATATAAATGATGAAAGGGGACTTGTAATATGTACAGAGACTCCGGCGATTTTCCTAACACTTACAACTTAAAGGGAAAGCGCAGCGGATTGGAGTTCTTGCTGCAGCGTTTACCTAAAGGGACATTTTTGATGTGTAATAAAACTTTTTAATGTAGATTTTGGATAGGGAGGAGAGGGATTAGAGCAGAGGAGGCAACTCCAGCCCTCCGGATGTTGTGGAACTCCAAGTCCCATGAGGCACTGCAAGACTGACATGCACCGATAGCGTTTTACAGTATCGTGTACCGATATTTATCTTTCGGTACTCGCCGATACTTCCACTAGCATGGAGCCGATCAGGCGTGTCATTAACTGCCAAGCGGCTTCTTGATTGCCCGGGTGGCTGGCTCCTTGCTGTTTGACTGACTCAAAGCTGATTGGCCGAGAAGTGGACTTCCCAGCTAATCAGCATCGGGCCGGCTTTGCAGCCAATCAGGAGGCCTCCATTCTATTTGGCCGCTTCGATGCTAATTGGCCGGGAAGCCAGCTTCCCAGCCAAACAGCGTGGAGCCGTCTGTCCGGCCAAACAGGAACCCTGGCGGCGAGTCATTGCCTGTTGCCCGGCTTCCTGTTTGGCCAGGAAGCCGGCTCCATGTTTCCTCGCAGCATTGATGGTCAAAGGAAACCCCCCTCGGTATTGGGGGTAAGTATCGGAGCATTTGGGCGAGTACAAGTACTTGGTATTGGCACAAGTACCGATACTAGTACCAGTTTTGGTGCATCCCTAGTTACGTACATGACTCCTAGAGACAGAAGCATGTTGGGATTTGTAATTAAAGGTCAGCTGGAGGGCCGGAATGGTCCACCCCTGGATTAGAGGCAGAGGCATGATGGAATTTGCAGAGGTGTCCCCAGGCTATGACATCATCATGCACGCAATGACGTCACATGCACTTTATTGCCCGCAGCCATCTTGGTGATGGACACCGGCAAAGAGAGGAGGGGACGTTCATCTGGCGGCCTCGACTTGTTAGAGAGGGTGACACCAAAATTACTGTCAGTCGTTTTGGTGTCACCCCCTATCATGGTGTCACCTGGTGCAGGCTGAACCCCCCACAACCCCCTTGTGACGCCACTGGGGATTTGTAGTTTTACGACAGCTGGAATTTGCCTACACCTGTGCTAAATTATACAAAACATTTCCACGTACATATTTCGAACGTGCGCCAAAGTGTAAATGGGGACCAAGTGCTCCTTTGGTCTAGGCTGCGAAAATAAAGAAATACTCACCTGATTCTAGGTCCCGTCCGGCTGTGACCGGTCCTCTCAACCTCTTCTCCCCGGGGCTCCGTGATGTCATTATGTCTAGTACAGGTCCATTAGACATAAGGAGATGAGGGAGCGGAGGGGGGAGAGAGGTGAGCAGTCTTTGCCACGGGACCCACGATCGGTTGAGTATATCTTCTTTATCCCCGCCCCCTAGACCAAAGCGAGCGCTGAACCCTTGCAGTTCAGGGATATTACATAGAAAATGAATAAGTTGCATTTTGATTGCTCTGAAGAAAGCACAAATCTGAAGAGATGATTGTGTGTCTGTTGTATGTGTACGCTGCCACACCACCATTAGATAGTATGTGAGATTCCCATCTGCCTGTGTGTCTAGCCAGCTAGATTTGGGTGAGTCTCCCTCCAGTGGTGACCAGTGATAATGCAGAAGAGTGGATGTTCTAACTCAAGGTCATTGTGCCTGGTTTAGCTACCCTATACTGCTAGTGAGAACAGTGTGTGTGGTCCCAGAAGCCTGTGTGCCAGTCTGCTTGAGCGCATGGACTATGAGTGTCCAGGAAATGGTTTCCCCAAAGCCTGGAAGTTGTAGGCGGCGGCAGCTTGGATCAGTTCATTTGGTGTGCGTGTTGTGCTTTACAGACACTACCATCGCGTCTGCGGCCTGGGAGGCGCTCTGAGCGTCTCGCGACGATCTCCGAGGATGATCGAAGGACTGCGATAGACCGTGCATTGTCCAACCTTCCCGCGTCTTCGTACCCCCTCCGCACGCTCCCCAGTCCAACCTCCATAACGGTATGCATTCCTATTACAGTGCTGATGTTGTAGCAGGATAATATACACTGAGTGGCCAGATTATTCTGACCACCCCATCAGTACTTCGTTGGGCCACGAGATTACTTAGTTGGGCCGCCTCGTGACTCCACGAGATGTTGAAAGGTGATGCGAGGAATCTGACACTGCACTGTTGCACTTCTGTTGTCTTGTACCAGTCTTGCCACTCTCCGTTCTGCCCTAACATTGACTAGTCGCTGACGGCCACAATTCGCACGTTCAGACCCAGATTTTCGGCTGACAGTCCGGTCTTTAAACACTTTAACAACAGCTGCTCTTGAACATTTATCGAATTCTGCTGTTTTGCTGATACTCGCTCCATGGCTCAGAGCGCCAACAATCATCCCACGTTCAAAGTCTGTTAAATCGCGTTGTTTCCCCCGTATCTTCAGAAACAAATCACTTCTACTGTCGTGGTAACCAACCTGCTTCCCTATTTATAATGGTCTGGCCCTCTAGCAACTTCAGCGCAAAATGATAGCTAATTTGCCTACAAACGTCAGGTGGTCATAATAATCTGGCCACTCAGTGTATGCTGCGACTTTACAAGTCTGGAAGTGTTCTTTTCCAATAGCTGGTTTATGCTTTGACATGCCTCCTTTGGACCTAGATCCTTCGGGGCAGTATAATCACCATCGGAATTGGATCCATCTACAGACAGCCTAATGGTGCCCATACACTGCACGATTTTTGTACGAGAATCGTGCAGTGTGATTGAAGACGTGCGACTGTTTCTACTGTACGGTCGCACGTCTTTTGTCTAAGGAGCACGCTAGAAAACCAGCTGAGAATCGTACGATTTTCGGCTGGTTTTTAGCATGCTCGGGAGACAAATGCCGAACAGGCCGGTGTGCGCACGCGCATTGTGCATTGCGGTCATCGGAAGCCCGTCCCTCGGGGGGGCGGGCTTGCGATGATCGCAAGTACGATCTGCCTGTCCAAGATGGGCAGATTGTACGTTTTTTAAAATTACTTTACAACCATCGCAAGACTAAGGTCTTGCGATGGTTGTAAAGTGTATGGCCACCTTAACTCTCCAGACACTGAAGCTTAAATCCAATGTAGTTTACTTCTCAAAGTACACTACAGAGCTGTGGTTCTCAACCTGTGTAACCTCAGGACCCACATTTCTACTTGGTCATTAAGTTGCGACCCACGGCTCTATATACACTGATCTAAATATAAAATATCTCTCGCATACATACAGGTACATAGACGAGGTAGATCGGCCTCACTCACCACCCTTTGCATGGGATGATTCTCCAGCAAGCTGGACAATGATTTCCATAGCAATCTGCTATTTCTGACCCTTACACACGGCCTTTTTATTGTTTCCCCTGTTCAATGAAAAGTGGAATCTTATAAAACAAATTACCATTTGTATGTCCACCCACAGCTCTCACGTAAGACCTGAGATAAGTCTGCTGCACAGGGATAAAGGTCGGGATACATTTCTTGCATACAGAATTTAAACAGATACAATAGAAGAAGTGCAGGTTACTTACACAAAGACCACAATGCCGAGCTCATCCAGCAATGCCCACAACATCAGAAGAATTGGCAGTGGAGATCTGCAGTGATCGCATCAGGTTGCTCTCCACTGACGGTCCAATCCCAGAGTCTGTACAGCAATCAGCTGGGGAGTCACTGACAGCCCCATCATCCAGCTCTGCACCGTTTCTCCCAGCATCTGCCCGCACGCCTCTCCTACCACAGGGGTAAGTCCACCCCTGGGGGAGCCCTACTGGTACCGGTATTTGCCCATTTCCAGTCAACACTCCTGTCCATGTGTGACTCGTGTGAAACTTTCCCACCCGCGCCCTTCTCTCTGCTCCTGCCTGACCTCGACTGCTGCAGCGACATCTGGTGGCGCGGCGGGAGAACTGACACTGCTGCACTAGGAGGAGGCTAAGGAGCCTCTTACCTAGTGCAGAAGGCACGCGGCGACCCCCTCAACAGGGGGCTGCGACCCACTTTTGGGTCGTACTTGAACAGAAACAGGAACCATACCGCACTCCTTACCGGGATTCCCACTTGATGAAGGTGGGTGCTCGAAATGACTGCAGATGGCACCGCCACACATGAACAATAGAAAAATGTCACCAGCACACCATAAGCTGAAAAAGCTAAATATTGTATTGCCAATAGTTGTATATCATTGGCAAGCGCTTTCGGGGCCTCGCAGGGTCCCCTGCTCTGTAAGCCTGATGAAGGGGACCCTGCGAGGCCCCGAAAGCGCTTGCCAATAAAATATTTTGCTTTTTCCACTTATGGTGTGCTGGTGACATTTTTCTATTGTCCACTTTTGGGTCGTGACCCACCAGTTGAGAACCAAGGCTACAGAGAATGCTCTCTGGTCACATGAAGTATAAAAAAAAGAAAAGATCTTCGGCGATGAAGACTAGTAGTAAACTGAGGGGACATGGAAGATACAGTATCTAAGGCTATGCCAAGTGACACTAAACAAGAGAACAGTGGGAGATACAAATGTATATAGGAAACAAGTTGTAGTAGCGCTAATCTACCACTAGATGTCAGGCATATACAACATAATATGCAATGGCCTATATAGCAGTGGTTGTGGCAGCACAATGAGGTAGTGGAAGGCTAGGAGCTGTATATATCGGTCTTCTTCCCTATTGGTGATTTTTCTGGACAGGAAACGGCGGGAAAATCTTCACAACCAGGCCTCAGATTCCAGATAAATCTGGCAAGTTCTAACCTCCCTCTACCTCATCCCAAAATGTTTGGCAGGAGGAACACTTCAATAAAGACAAAGTAAATAGTGAGCTGTCAATGGTTATAAGGAGAATGGATTCTAGTGAGTTACGGTTTGTCACTGGAGTGTTACAGGTATAATCCTTAAACCCAAAAAGTCTGCAGACAATATCGGTTTCCATTCAAACAATATCAGCTTTTTATTATGAATGATTACAGCAGAGGCACAGATATGCAGCACTATAGCTGGAGCCGCCAAAGCTTTCCTTCTAAAATCCCAGAGGCTGGAGAAAACCAATCACACAACACAAAAACACATTGGAAACCCCAAAAGTACCCTTCTGGTATATTTGATGCTGTAATATGAGGCAGCAAAATAACCAACGTTGTAAATAGATGTGAAGAATCTCCCGGCCAAATGCTTAGGGTTCAAATTGTACGGCTGTGACTTGTAATTGACAACGCTGTGTTTATGCTCGCATCCATAGACAGATGTGGGAGGCCATGGGCAACCTTGCCTGAATGACATCAATCCTGATTTTTGAGGCCTAAAGAATTCCAGGAAAACAGCCAATTACACAATTCCTATAAACATACGCAATTCTGTTTCGCAAGGATTGACACTTTATTGCCACACTGTACAGCCAGGGGTAGGCAACCTCGGCACGCCGGCTGTTGTGGAACTGCAAGTTCCGTGAGGCTTTGCAAGGCTCTGACAGCCACATGTATGACCCCCAGTGGAAGAGGGATTATGGGATATGTAGATTCCACACAGCTGACGTACCATGGTTGCCATCCCCTGCTGTAGAGTCTGGCAGGTCTCACCTCTACTTCTCATTTTAGATGTGCACCTGCCCACTGGATAGCCAGGGCCCCCATCCCCTCCTAAAGTCCCCCAGCCTATCTTTTTTATTTACCTTTTCCAAAGCCTTTATGCTTTTTCTGTGACCTTGCAGGGTCCTTTTTCTCTTCTACAGGCTCAGCAGTCCTTATTAATGCAGAGAGCAGTGCTGACATAATCAGTCCCCCCAGGGGCGTATCTGCCGCGAGGCAAACAAGGCGTTTGCCTGGAGCGGCAGATTCGCTGAGGGCGGCGATGCTGCCTTGCCTAGGGCAAAGCTGCACATCCTCCCCCCCCGATTCCCGTAGATGGCATCACCCACCTCTGTATAGTGCGCTGGAGGAGTTGCAGCAAAGTTAAATACAACGCTGAGTCCCCCCCAACAGCCTACATTAGAGTCCATAGTCTTCCAGCTTGTGTATCAATAGGTCTCATTCAACCGGGAAGACTGAGGACATCTTGTGGCATAAAGTAAGTATTGCGGGGGACAGCGCTGAATTAAAAGGAGAATATTACAGCCCCAGCAGCTTTTGTTTTCTTAAAACAAAGGCCGGGGCCATTTTTAATAAATAAAAATGTAGTCACAGTTGGGCTGGCTGTGAGGTGTATGTGAATCGAAAGATGGGATGAACAGAATCACAAATTCTTTGGCAAGGACACCAGTTCACACGTAAATTTGAAGTCTGAATTTTGCATTGAAACTCAAGAGATGACTGCGCTTTCCTCACAGTATAAAAATGCTGCCAATGATCTTGTCCACATAACAATACAAAGTACATACCTGTACATCAGAAAAATACATGCACTTCACTCTCAGCGATTAGGACATGGGCCAGTTCTCAGAACATCCTCCATGAATCGTTAAAACACAATAAGTATTTGGTTGCCTCATCTTACAATGCAAAGTTAGGTGGCATTGCGCTATGAAACCGTATGCGAATTAAACATGGAGTCAAAAGAAATCCAAACGGGTTTAAAGAGAATCTGTATTCTGTACCTTCACCCCTCGCCTAGCAATACTCCTTCTCTTGCTACAGAATTTAAAATGGACCTTCAGCATACACAATACGAATACAATGTAAAAGCTTTGTTTATAGAATTCCTTATCCCTCTTGTGCTAATCATGTGCCTTCTGCTCACTGATAAGCCAGCTCCGCTTTGTTATCAGTTACCCAAACTCCTTCTTAAAAAGGAGAACTATGGGGTCAGTGTTTTTCCCCATAGTTCTCCTTAGGGTAACGGGAGGACATAAACTAGCGTCCTCCCGTCACCCAAAGCTCAGTATACCGCGAGTTACAGCTCACTATATACTGAGACACTTTACTGTCCAGATCCACCCAGCTGCAGAATTGACATCTGGCTCTGCCTATCTAGAGGCAGAGCCAGCTGTACCCGCCCCCTTCCCCTAGTGAGCGCTGGAGGATCGGACAGGGGAGGGATCCCTGCAGAGAGTCGTGAGTGACAGTCACGGCTCTCTGCAGGGATAGATTAAGAAGTGAGCGAGCGACGGTATGTGTTCCCTAACTTCCTGATCTATTGAGCCGACCTGTGACAGTCTCATTGTCACAGGTCAGCTCTAACTATGAGGATGAGTGATTTTCACTTGCCTCGTAGTTCTCCTTTAAGGGGTGATTTGGCACTGGTCACATGATTTGCACAGGAGAGAACTAGAATTACAGAATACAGATTTTGCATTTTGTGAATAGCTCTCAGGGTGGTTACTTCCAAAAGGTATTTTCATTCTAGAGTACAGGTCTGCCCTAAATCGTACCAGTCATTGATACACCATGTACTCCACAGGCCAGACTCTTGCCAGGCAGGCCAACCATGAAAAGATGTAGTCCAGAAAATATCTAATTTGTATTCCATTTACTCAAAATTTGCCTTAAAATTCCAACTTAGAAAAAAAACAAACAATAAAATAAATGCACATTGCTTCAGACTTGAAAAGAAATGTGCATTTATTTTTTGCATAGAAGCCAATAAAGGGCCAATCAATGGATCACAGGTGCAATCACTAACATGGACGGGGAGTGTCAATGGACTACAATGGTGCGATGATGTCACCCATCGGACCATGTGTCATGTTACCCCCCCAAATCTGGATGTAACATGAAACATGGTCAGAAAAGTAAACTTACCCTTTAAGTGATGACTATTTTAAAATGGCCAGGTCCTCTTTAGATTAAACCACAGGCTTTTACAGTGCTGCAGCACACATACACTCACACATGTAAAATAGAAGTATGAACCTTTATTAGGTGACATTAGGAGTGGTGGTTTCCCCTACTGGATTCCTCCTGGATAAAGAGAAAGGACCAAATTAGCAGGACACAGCACTCTGTACATCTCAAGGTTATGGATAAGACAGTGTTACTGCAGGGATCCAGTCATTAGCCTGGACTTGACCCGGCATGGAGTGGACGCGTGGATAAGTGCTCTGCATGATGACAAGACTTACGGGCGGATTTTGGATTGGTTTGTGTTCTGTGTGCGCAAAAGTTGGTTTTGAATGTTCAAAAGGAGTCACTTAAGACTCAGCGGTACAGAAAGTCGGCCTGAATATTTGCCCCAATTTCAGCCTCCCATTTGTCGCCATTGTTTAGGAGCTTCTCTTTGTTGTACAGGAGTTCCTCGTGGGTCTCCGTGCTGAACTCAAAATTGGGACCCTGCAAGAAACAGGTGAAAGTGAGTCAAGTCCCGCATCCCAAATACATTTCATATAATGATTCATTTATAATTATCGGAATATAGCTCAATATCAGTCTCCTATCAACCTGGGAAAGGGCAGCACCTGTAGCCAATCAGGTTCTGCTGCATGCACTTGTGCTGGCAAGAGGCGTAAGCCAAGATTGGCCTCATCGGTGTGCTGCTGCTTCATTGTCCAATCAGAAAGCCAGATTTGTGCTCTTGACCAAACTGTGCTGCTTCTGTAGTGGAGGACAAGGATCTGTCTGTACTGACTGGCAGGAATTTCTGGATCTCAAGTCTGGTCACAAATCTTGAGGCCGCCATCATATACATCACTTCAACTGTGTATTCTGCTGCCTACCTAGAGATCAGTTTTAAATGATGGCCCCAGTCAGAATTGTAAAACCGGTTTTAATGTCACCAATATTGCTTCTACACTTTGTGGAAATGTGGTCTGCCGCCTCCTCGAGGATTGATGTAGACTACTGCTGTGGCATTGTCCACCTTAACCCCTTCGTGACTGACTCAACTACCACCATTTTATTCTATAGGGTCTTGGCATTCAGAAAATATATAATGTTGGGGGGTTTTACGTCATTTTCAGGCCTAAAATGTGGAATATAACATGGGTGCAAAAAATGAAAAAAGGGCCTCAGTCATGAAGGGGTTAAATTCTAAAACGTTTATAATTTCCCAATTTTTTGGTAAAATATAAAATACGGGGTCTAGTCGGGTAAAGAGACACCAAACATGTCAAGACTTAAAATTGTGCACACGCGCGAAACCTCAAAAAAAACTAAATTACCCAAAAATTGGCCATAGGCGACGCATTAAAAGCTTTTACCACTCATCAGTTTAGTGTTATCAGTGATTGATGGCCCTAAAATGATTGCTTTCACTGCGACGTTCGCGGCGATATGTAACATGTGTAGCGCAATTGTCATTTTTGCGTGCTGGCGCATGCGACGCATATTTACGTTTAAATGTGCGTAAATGAAGGTGGGGGGGACTTAAACATTGTGGGTGGGTTTACTTTTTTTTATTTGTGACCTGTTATTTTTTTAAACTTTTTTTGTTTGTGACTTTTATTTTTTTTAACTTTTTTTATTTATATAGATTTTTTTTTTACACTTATTGTTATTGCTATTATATAGGGGGATACCATCCCCCTATATAATAGCACAGGTACACTGACAGGTCCTCTTTATGGAGACATTAGGGGTCCCTAGACCCCTAATGTCACCTGGAGACCCCAAAAGAAGCTGATGAAGCACAGATTTGCTTCATCAGCTTCTTCTATCTGGCATAGGAGCCAGATGACTGACAGGTGAATGCGGAAGTGATGTAATACACATCACTTCTGCATTCACACTACGGAGGGAGAACAGCAAGGAGCTGATCTCCCTCCCTCCTCCTCCTGATGCCCTCCCGAGCCGGTACCGGGCCGCTGATGGGGCAGCGGATCCCGGGATTAAAGGTGAGGGGTCAGGAGGGGGGAGATGGCGGCACCCGCGATCGCGCGGGGGGGGGCTCCGAAATTCACGCCATACAACCGATCAGCGGCTATAGAGCCGCTGATCGGTTGTATGTGAAACAGCCGTTAACGGCTGTAGTAACAAGCGGGTCTTTCCTGCCCGTGCGCGCGCGCTAGGGGGCGCGCGCGAGCAGGAAAAAAATGCCGTCTGGCGACGGCAACCCGCAGATAGGAGACGGCAAGAGGTTAAAAGACCATAATAATATCCCGACTATAGATCGAGAAGTGTTTTCAATTACAAAACACTGATCACTCTACTGACAGTCTCTTTCCTGCAAATAGCAGGTCATTCATCGCTGCCCTCAGGGATTTCCCCTTCTCCCCGCTCTGTTCCTCCAGTGCTCATTGGAGGGGGGCGGGCACAGAGAGAGACAGAGCCAACTGTCAATCAGGCAACAGACTGAAACCAAACAATATTGTCAGAATCTTTCCCAGCTTAGGAGTGGCTCTGCGCCGTCAGCGAATAGCGGGCAGTAGGCCACTAGATGTTGACTTTGGGTCACAGCAGTACACGAGTATATGAACAATTAACTAATTTGACCCAAAAAGAACTAAAGCCAAAAAAGCTTTGACTTTAGTTCTCTTATCTTTATCTCTGCATTCAAGATCGGGAGGGCTGATCTCCTACAGCAGACATCAAGTATTATTTAGTGCCTCTTTTTCTTTACATCTGGTTCCTGACACCTCTTTCCTGTTTTGTTGCAGTCACTCACATGTATATGGACTGTTATCTTATGGTCACTGAATGTGGATGCTGCCATGCGGACATCTCCTTCTGAAAATGCTTGGTGCCATGCTTATACCAATATTTTCAGTCAGGAGATGGAGTTTCTTTTCACATGTTTTTCAGTTTCTTTCTTCCACCTACTGAGGAAATCATGTTTACAAAGCGCTGTAGCTCAAACTGGAATTTACATACAAAGAGGAGGAGGAGTGACCAGTCTCCCTTCAGGCGGCTCCATCCATCCTTTATTATGGAAATCTATAACTTCTGACATGTGGTCTCTAAGGAAAACCCTTAGCAATCTGGAAATCTTATTGTATGAAATGTTTGCTGTGGTTTTTTTTTTTTAAAGTAATTGAGGAGCTTATTAAGTTAAATAAACCATAACAGTTCAGCTTTAGGCCTCATTCACACGAGAAAAGGCCGGCACGTACAGCTCCATGCACGGCCGTATCGGGCAGCTTCCGGGAAGGACAGGTGCTGTATGTGATTAGTACGCATCCCGTCCTTCTCTATATGTGTATGCGGCCATACGCCGCCCTACGCTCACCCGCCCTGCACGTCCATGTGGGTGCAGGTGTCCATACTCGTACGCTGACAGGATGGATCCTGTCTGTGTCCGAGCCGGACACCCGTACTTGGGGTGAGCGTAGGGCGGCGTATGGCCGCATACTCCAATGGGGGCTGCGTACTAAATCACACGCAGCACCTGTCCTTCCCGGGAGCTGCCCGATACGGACAGAGCTGTACGTGCCGGCCTTTTCTCGTGTGAATGAGGCCTTAAGCAAGATTTTCACTTTCAGTGACCCAACCACTGATTAGAAGGGATCTTCTTACTTGGAACCTCCCATGATCAGTTAACAGCTTTGCCGAGTTTCAAAGCTATGAGCACTCCCCATTCTTCAATGCAAAGCAGGCATCCTCAACACAGGCTGTGCCACTGCCAAGGTGACAGCAGCCTGCATCGATTCCTATTTCATATTATAACAGCTGATCAGCAGAAAACCTCATTCTCAGGACCACCATCACATGTGTTACCTCCACAATGGCATCCACAGGACAGGCTTCCTGGCAAAACCCACAGTAGATACACTTAGTCATGTCGATGTCGTATCTTGTGGTCCTGCGACTCCCATCTGCACGAGGTTCTGCCTCAATTGTGATGGCCTGGGTGGGGAAAAAAAAAACAAATAAAAAAAAAACGTTATTTGATGTACGATTAAAACCACACACATATGTCCAAGTGTGCTTTGTTACCAGAGTAAGCAGAGAGACCGTTCAACCCTTTTGTAACCAGAGGCCATTACAGCCTAGCTGCTCAGACCACATATTGCTTATAACTTCTTCAAACTACCTAAATAATTTTTTACACAGTTTAAGGACAATATCGTTTTTTTACTTGGTGCACGGTTTCAATAAAGTCCCTGTTTGTTGAGCAGTAGAAAAATGACAGCAGTAACAAGCCATACATTACATAAGCATGTATAAACAACGTAAAACATTGCCGTACAGCGTTGCTCGTAACAGTCTGATAAAGGTGATATAAGCACATAAAAAGGTTCTAAGGAGGTACATCACGTGAGCTAGAAATGGGTCTCTCTGGGCTCATCCTGAGGATAAGTTGGTGAGAGCGTGGATATGAGAGTTAGCCTATAAGGGGCTGGAGTCCAGCATCAAGCTGGTGGCAGAAGCCTCCCATTTGGGAGCCACGTCTTCAAGTCGAGCTATCATACATCTTATGAAACGCTTATAATGAGATGTAGTAGAGGGATAAGAAGGGCAAGAGGGGAGACTGAAGAGGAAAAGGTCAGAAGGAATGAGGAGGAAAGAGAAGAGAAGGGGGGAAGATGAGGGGGGATAGGGGAGTGGATGTCAGGTGGAACGTTGGAGCCCAACAATTGTACATGAGATGTTTGTGGCAATATCTTCATAAGAGGAGAAGCTGGCGATGAGTGTCGGATGGTGCATGTGCTGTTGACCACCAGGACCATATTTTTTCGAATTTGTGCGTGGTGAGTTCGAGTTGAGCTGTTCTCTTCTCAAACGACATTACCCAATTAACATGCCTCTTGACGTTGGGGACACTCAGCTTATTGGTGAGCCAAGATTTCGCCATCTCTCTTTTTGCTGATGTGAGAACGTAGAGGGACATTTTGAAGGCAGTCTTGGAAAGGCCTGCCGGTTTGCAACCGAGCAGTGCAAATTTTGGGATCCTTTGTGTTTTTTTTTATCATAAGCTGCTCCTGATAGTTAGTGTTAGGACCAGCACTGTCCGTGACAATGCAGTCTCGAAACCAGAGTTCCAAATTTGAATGTAGATTAACGTTTCCTCAGCATAGGGCATTGTGCTGTGGAATGGTAAAAACAAGGGTCAAGATAGGAATTCTTTTTGGATTTGGTTTTTTTTTTATCCAGCAGTTCGAGCCATCCACTCTTTGGGTTCTTTCACATGTGCGTTGAGACTTTGATGAAAGAACAACGCTGATTGACACCCCTAAGGGTGTTAACAAGGCATCCGGCAGGCATTTTCAAGGTATTAACGAGGCTTGCAAAATGCCCTGCAAGTAGGGGAGTGAGCTAAAGGGTCAAGTGATGTAATAAAGGGAAGTGACCGGCAGTGGTGACACTTCTATATTGCTGAAAGAGTCGCAGTAGCTGGGCAGACTCCGGTCATACAATTCTGGGTATTGCTCAGCTGCTTAAATTAGCTGTGCAACATTTATTTCAGACATGACTGGTTCCTTCAATGTCTGGCAATGGTATGGCTGGCACTGCTAAGCTGCCATTGGTATGGCTGGCACTACTTTGGATAACGCTGATAACAGCTGGCACAGGTCAGGCTGTCACAGGTTGCAAGTACCTGGCTAGAAGTGGTCCTCTTGCTGGCAAATCACTGTTTGTGTGCAGACAGGAAGTAGCATCCGCACCTGCTCTGTCCACTAACTGATTCCCCCAGTGGTTTTTGGGATTGCAAAACCTCCTGTGCAACGCTTCTTAAATGCCCGAAGAATGCTATAGGACCACTGGCCGAGCATTTGAGGGGCTTTTTAATATACTTCAATAGAGGCATTATTTCAGTGGCAATGCCTCCAGATTGCGACATGCACTCTATTTTTTGACACGCAGCAACACAACACCCATGTGTGAACAGCACTGGGCAGTTGCTATAGCTTCATCCCACATGGGCGTTAATAGGCGGCAGAGAGGCTTTAACTGGGCGCGCGCAAAATGCCCAATATTTAAAAACATGGGTATGGGGTAACGATCGGTGCCCCCTCCGCGGTCCCCCTCTCCTCTGCAAGAATGCGGAAGTGTTGTATATTACATTACTTCCGCATTCCATTCTTGTGTCACTCTCCAGCTTCAGAAGCTGGCAAGAAGCTGATGGAGCAGATCTGTGCTTCATCAGCTTCTTTTGGGGGGTCCTAGGTGACATTAGGGGTCTTGAAGACCCCTGATGTCTCCATAAAGAGGACCTGTCACATATTTTGCTATAACATAGGGGGATTTTATTAGCCTCTGTATGTGATTATTGCTATCACATATGGAGGCTAAATAAAATCCCCCTATGTGATAGCAATAAAGTTTAGTGAAAAAAAAAAATTAAAGTTCCCCCCAAACAATTTAAAGTTACACATAAAAATTAAATAAAAAAAAAACAAAACATTTTTTAAAGTCCCCACCCATACATACACGCATGCAAACATGCGTCGGGGGCGCATACGTGCAAAAAAGACGATTGCGCCCATCACGCCGCACGTTACATATCGCTGTGAACGTCGCAGTGAGAGCAATAATTCTAGGGCCATCAATCACTGATAACACTAAACTGATGAGCGGTAAAAGCTTTTAAAGCGTCGCCTATGGCCAATTTTGGGTATGGTTGTTTTCTGCGATTTCGCAGGTGCGCGCAATTTTAAGGCTTGACATGTTTGGTGTCTATTTACCCGACGTGACTGCGACTTTTATATTTGACCAAAAAACTGGGTAATAATAAATGTTTCCTAACAATGTAAAAAAAAAACTTTTTTCCCCCCAAAATTTTCAATAATTTTTCCTAATTATAGTAAAAAATAAAACACGTAGTGGTGATTAAATACCACCAAAAGAAAGCTCTGTCCCCAAAAAATGGTATAAAATTAATTTCAGTACAGCGTTGCATGACGGAATAAACGTCAGTCAAAGTACCGCAGCGCTGAATACTGAAAAATGGCCTGGCCAGGAAGGGGGTCTAAACACCTGGTCAGCAAGCAGTTAAAAACGCTTCTTTAATGTCTGGTTTTAACACGTGTGTGAAAGAGGCCTTCCTCTCCTAAATGCTCACATTATGGGCTTACTCACAGTGTGAAATCTGTTTCTTGTAGTCCATTGAGGGAGAAAGGAATTGAATGACTGTTGGGTTATACTGCAGCCTACAGGAGGAATTGGGACACTGGCCCCCCAAAAAAGGAAGAGAACACAACAGCCCAGTTTAACCCCTCCTACTCCCTGCATGCCTTAGTTTTATGGAAAAGCAAAAGCAGACCCAAGAGCATGATGTGCAGAAGAGTGGGACCTGTGTCCTTAATAAACTACAGGCAACACATTTTCCATTAAGTGCACAAAAGTTCCCATTTTCGTTAGCGTTCATTGAGGCACACAGGAATTCAATGACTGTTGGGACATCAACAGCAGTCCAACTGGGGGGTGGGTAGCAGCAAAAAAAACACTAATGACTCAACAATGTAATTGGGGGGCTGCCTGCAGCTCAATAAGCCACATGGAGGGCCTTACACCTGAAGCTGGCATTAGATGAGGCATGGAAGTCTACAAGGTAAAATTTGGACAACATGTAAACAGAGGACCAAGTGGCAGCCAAGCAAATCTGGGAAACCGTAACTTGATGTCAAAAAGACCAGGAAGATCACACAGGTCCAGTAGAGCGCTCCTTGACAGGAAAGAGTGGAACACAATCCTCAAGCCCATTAAATGGTGTTTTGTCTTAGTCACTAAGAAATGGTGCAACCAGAAGCAGATTCTCCTTTACGGGGAACATCAAGAATGACAAAGTCAGTTTTCTAATGGATGCGGTATCTGTGAGGTGGACACACATGGCACAAACTACATCCAAGCAATAGAGGGAGTTCTCCAACTGAAGCTGGACTGACAGATTGAGGAACAAAGTCTTGTATGAGGTGAAAAGCCTGACACTACCTTACGTTCTGTGCCTAAACACCACTTTGTCCTTGTTGGCAACCAGAATTGCAACCTTCTGAGAGTGGAAAGGGCAACATCCCTAATAGGTTCAAAGAGGAAGTTTTGAAGTGCAGAAAGGACCAAATCCAGAATCCACAAAGTCAGCAGGGAGTACACAGAGGGAGCCACAAGAGAGACAACCTGTACAAATGTCTTAATCAAGGTATGGCAAGCTAGTGTTTTTTTGGAACAAGATGTCCTGCACTAAGATCTGGCCCTTGCTGGGTCTCAAGGCCAATTGTTGACCCAAGTCTCATTGTAGAAAGACCAGGATTCAGGGATATTTTTCTGGGAAGAAAGTTCCTTTCCTTGCACCAAGTGAAGTAGGTCTTGTATTTACGATGACTGACCTTGCAGGAAGTGGATTATGTTACTTCCAGCATCGTGGGAATCACAGAATCAAAGATCCCCCTATCCCTCAAGACTTTGGCTTGAACAGCCATGCCATTATAACCAGCGATTGTGAAACAGAATGGTAAAAGGATACTTGGGACAGAAGATCCAGACAATCTAGAAGAACCCACGAGGGTCTGCCATGAGTCCATTCAGGTCAATCTGGAAGAACCCATGGAGGGTCTGCCACGAGTCTATTCAGGTCAATCTGGAAGAACCCACGGAGGGTCTGCCACTAGTCCATTTAGGTCAATCTGGAAGAACCCATGGAGGGTCTGCCACAAGTCTATTTAGTTCAGAGTACCACATCCACCCGGGCCAGTCCAGAGCTATGAGGATCACCGGAATGCCCTCCATTCTGCAGAGCAAGTGAGCAAGGAGTTTCAGAGAAGGAAAGGAGAAAATTAGACGATATTGATCCCACAGAAACACCAGAGCATCCACTGCTTCCACCAAAGGATCTCTGCACCTGTCCAGTTTGTTGTTGAATCTGGAGTCCGTGGGGTCCATATCTTGCATCTACCACCTGGTACATGGGTCCTGAACACCTCTGGGTGCAGGTGCTGCCTGTTGAGAAGTTTGTCTGCCAATTGTGCACGCCTGGGAAATAAATGGCAGACAAGGTTTGACTGTGAAGATCCGCCCCCAAAAAAGAATTCTTTCTACCTTGCCTGCTGCGGCAAGACTTTTGGTTCCTCCCCGATGATTGATGTACACCTTAGCTGTGGCACTGTTCTTCGGACCTTGGCACATCCAGTGCAACCCAGTGCGATTTTCATTGCACAACATAATCTTATGTGATTTTTTTTTTCTATTGCATTTCAATGCAATTTTTCATTGTACGCTGCAATCCATTACAACGTTACATTATACAACACAATCAAGTGCAATTTTTTATTACACAATGCAATCCAGTGTAATGTGTAGTGAGCACTGCAATCCAGTGTGATTTCAATCCACACCACAATCCAATGTGCAGTGGGCACTGCAACCCAGAGTGCTTTTTACATCAATGCACAAAGAAAATATTTGTTATAAGGGACAGCATTTTTTGGAAGCGGGGGCGAAATCCAGAGCTGGGTGAACTAATCTATATACGGATACATTAGTCAAAGTTTTACATCGCTGATTTGATGCATTCCTACATACCTGAGCAGGACAAATGGCTTCACAAAGCTTGCAGGCGATACAGCGCTCCTCTCCTGATGGATATCTGCGAAGTGCATGCTCCCCACGGAACCGCGGGCTCAATGGACCTTTCTCAAATGGGTAGTTAATAGTGGCTGGCTCCCGAAACAAGTAACTGAGGGTCATTCCCAAGCCTGCAAAAGTAAAACCAAAATAAAGCTCTATGACCGCTATAGATTTAAGTCAACCTGAGATCTGCCCATGTAGGGAAAGCAACAGAATTACCATAATGGTGACCCCAAAGTACGTGAAGTGAAGACGCTATGTAAGCTTCAAATAATGACTTGGAGCTTACAGGAGACTGTGGACTGTCCTCCTGTCCCAATGCAACAGCCTTGGTGCTTACACAACCAATCATTAAACACCAGCACTGTCACATGGGAGAATGGCAGTAAGCAACATGATCCCCATCACCAGGAGTACTGGGAAGGTTTGGCTTGCTCCTGATGACCAAACTTAGCACTATAAAAAAGGTGAAAATATGCGGATGTTGGGGCCACCAATAAAGTAAACCTGTTGCTTTGCACCCTTAACTCATGAGAGGTCAAAGCCCAATCAGGACAGCTACTACTGAAGACTGCAATCATGAACACTAACTGTGCTCAAGTTGTTACTTAGAATGCCATTATCATACACATTTTTGAATATAGTGCCTGATCATACCATCAAAACCCCGATACCGGAACTTACGGTCAGAGGGAGATTCCCTTTGACCGGCAGTGCAGGGAGCATGGAGCCGTCTTCCTCACCAAATCAGAAACCCGGGCAGGGGGGTCATGACCTACCACCCAGCTTCCTGACTGGTCTGGAAACCAGACTGCCTCGCTGTGTCATGAGGGAGCGTGAAGCCTGTGTTCTTTCAATAGAACACTGGTTTACTGATAAGCCAGGCCCACGGTACTGGTAAGTACCGGAAAAAAAAAATAGGAGTCATCGGTACTCTTACTCGATACCGAAAAACCGATGTCCGAGCATCCCTGGTTTTAACCCCTTCCACAGCAAAGCAGAAAGGAACCTGGGAAATAACAGCACCCAGAGAATAAAAGGGAGCTGCCGATGCCCAGCCTGAAAGACCTTTTAAAAAGGTACGTTTTCAGAGACAGTGCAAGCACAGAGGCAATGCAGCGGCTCTTGACCTAGAAAGCTTTCTGCAGCCAACTTAACCAGAACCATTATGGTGTCTAGGCAAAGCCCAGTGCCAGAAAGTCACTTCCAGGCTTGTCCCAGAAGTCCAGATTTAGTACTATGCAAAAGCCAGGCTGAGGATGACCACATCAGAGAGCTGCAAGTCGGTGGAGAACATCAGCAGCCATGTCTTGATTGATGAAATAAATTGCAAGACAAAATCAGTCTTTAAAACAGCCGAGCTGAAAAAGATATCCACCTTCTTCAGGCACTAGTAAAAACCTGAGACATGCTGCTAGTAGGAAGGCCTGCAGTTTTTTGCTTGCCAGTGTCCAATTTGTCCTAAAAGGCAGAAGTATAATAATGGTACTATACTATATATTCCATACTAGAAGTATGGAAAATGGTACTAAAGGCAAAATGCTGCTGCTGATGAAAAAAAAATGGTACCAATGGCAGAAAATGGGGACACAAATTCAGTGCATCCCTAGCTTCTCTGCTCCCCTCTAATCCCTGCTGCATCTGCCAACACAGGCAGGGGAGGGCAGCGGGGATTAGAGAGAACACAGACCGGCGCCCAGCGGGGTAGAGAGAAGCTGTCAGGATGCTGAGCGGGGCAGTGCGGGGAGGAGAGAGCTGTCAGCTGTCGACAGGAGGCCGAGCTCTCCTCCCGCACCACACCGCTCTGCCTCCTGTGACAGGCGAGTCAGGATGGATAGCAGGTTACAAGCACTCCTCCACAGTAACCTAGTAAGCAACTCAGCGATCAGAACTGATTGCGGAGTGTATGTAAATATGCTTACGGTGTCCCCAAATATGAATGAACAGGAAGAGCTATACATCACTTCCTGTTCATTCAGCTGTACTTGTATACATAGTAACTGATACTAGCTCCTTAGTTAATGAATGGACAGGGACACTCAGTATAAAGGATTCCTGTTCATTCATAACAGGGGCTACAGAAAAAGATTTAGGACTCGTGTCCTCAATCTCTTCAGCTTTATTTTTAGCCTGATAATTTTTTTTTTTTTTTAATTTTTTTGGGTCTAAAAATTTCATTTCGGTGTCTCCCTACACAATGTGACCAAATTCTACTCGATCCAGCACCCCTTGATGAACGATGGGAAATTACTATTGAAAAGCCAATGTTATGGTAAAACTTTTATAAAGACTTAAGTGATTGGGTGTACTTTACCCGATTTCTGACTTAACTGGCCCAAGGGTATGTTTTACAAGTTTAGACTGTACAGTATGCTTTACTGGGGCAGGGACTGATATGAAAGGCTCTATATACTCTGCAAAAGTCCATTATAACTTGCAGGCGCAATACAAATCCAAGACATAAATAAGATGAAACATATTTTTTTTAGACTGCAGGGTCTAAGCACAACTCTTAAGAGAACTATGAGATGAGTGATTTCCACTCACCTCATAGTTCTAGCCGACCTGTGACAATGAGACTGTCACAGGTTGGCTCAGTAGATCGGGAGGTGAGCGAACACATACCGGCGTTCGCTCACCTCTCGATCCTGTCACTGCTCTCTGCCGTGACAGGGGAGGGGCTGGATTCCCCCCTCCCCGCCAGCGCTGACTGGCGGAACGGACGGGGGCGGGTACAGCTGGCTCTGCCTCTAGATAGGCAGAGCCAGCTGTCACTCATGCAGCTGGGCGGATCCAGAAATAATTGTCGGGATCCACTTCAGCTGTGGCGTCTCAGTATACGGCGAGCAGCAGCTCGCAGTATACTGAGCCTAGGGTGACGGGAGGACGCTAGTTTGTGTCCTCCCGTTACCCTAAGGAGAACTATGGGGAAAAGCCTCAACCCCATAGTTCTCCTTTAAGAAAACCTATGAACTCTTCCACGGCAAAGAAAAAGTAAGTAATTCCTATAGCGTCTCAGCACTTCCCTCTGTCAGGCACATGAATCTGCTTTAAACTCTTAGTTCTCCATTAGTGTATCACCTCTGAAAAGCTCTGTCCACAGCAACGTTTGAGCCGCTTTGTCGGTCACAGACTTTAGGTCAGTTAGCTCGTCTCTGGCATTTACGTACTCTAAAAAGAAAAGAAAAAAAGAAATGATTGTGAATTTCAAATGTGATTTTTCAGTTTGTTTGGCATTATATTTCATTGTATACAGTTTTCATCAGCAAATCGTGGTTTTTAAAATCTGTTGCAAAAAAATGTCTTACTTGGAAATCCTGCCAATGACAGCACTTTGTTTCTGGCTGACAGCAGGAAACTGCTTTGCAGTCAAGAAACACGGTTATAAACCAATTTCCTCGATACTCTCTAGAGGTTGAACTCGATGGACATGTGTCTTTTTTCAACCCGACTATGTAACTATTTAACGACAGATTACCCTGAAGGAATAGCTGGCATCTGCCAGGGACCCGTCCCACGCGAGTTTGGACATACTTGTAGGCTACCCCCAGGTCACTCAGCCATGGGCACGGAAGAGTGCAGGTACCCGGAGAGCTGAAGAGATGGCTGTGTAGAAAGTGTAGCACTGGTGGCCTAGGTATCACAGACTGAACAAGGGAGCACCGGCGACATTCGTGATACTAATAGCACAGTAAGCAAGGTACACAGGAAGAAGGGTGTACTAGTAGGGAGTTTTTTTGGAAGCTCTAGAGCAGGGGTGCCCACAATTTTTGTGTAAAGATCTACTTTCTGAATGATGAGCTACACGAGATCTACCAACAACAAAAAAAACCTCCCTCGCTCTCTCTCTCCTGGCTGTCTCTCCTCGCTCTCTCCTGGCTGTCTCTCCTCGCTCTCTCTCCCCTGGCTCATCCTCCTGGCTGTCTCTCCTCCCTCTCCTCTCTTGGCTGTCATTCCTCGTTTTCTCTCCTGGCTGTCTCTCCTCTCTCTCCTTGCGGTCATTCCTCGTTTTCTCTCCTCGGTCTCTCTCACCTGGCTGTCTCTCCTCTCTCTCTTTTCCTCTCTGTCTCTCCCTGTGCTCTCTCCTGGCTCACCCTGCTGTATTTTTCAACAGGCTGTGTAAACTAATATTCTTTGATGTAATACATAGCACTTCAACCACCAGAAAGGTGTCAGGGAGCTTGGCTTAGCAGACTCAGGCTGCAGTCACTGATCGGCCAAGAATTTTTGGGACTGCCTCCTTTTTCAATCAACTTTTGTCGAATGGGGGGGTCCTGACGGGTCCATGCACTAATCAACTTTTGGCTAAGTCAGCGGGATTTAGCCAATATTAGAGCATTGCATGTCCAAATTCACACTCCAAGTGGGGCAGGAGGGGGCGCGGCGGGCCATTGAAGTGAATGGCCTCCGGCCGCAATGCGATCTCCCGCACGGGATCGCAAGGCACATTGTGTCTGCGGTCCGGTGCGATCAAAATAGTGCTTGCAGCATCCCGTGCACGTGATCGCATTGCGGCCGGAGAGCTTGGCTACGGTGCCAGTCACTTCAATGGCCCGTCACTCCCCCACTAAAAAGTGAGCCAGCGGCAATGCGAGGCAGTGCGTTCTGGCCAGAATTGGGCCAGAACGCACTGCAACTGGTGTGAACGGGCCCTCAAATTAGAGTGGATGTAGGCTGCAACAAGCTCACTGCTAGCAGTAAAAACCCTCCAAAAGTCATAGCAGCACTGCTGGCAACAAGTGTGTGTGTGTGCGTGTGTGTGTGTGTGTGTTTTAAATCAGTTATAGAAATCCTTCAGCATGCTGAAGACATAGTGCTTGATTGATTAAATCTGCACACCAGAAAAGCATCCAAAGGGCTCATTCACACCTGTTGCAGTGACCAAGGCCAGTCACTGCAAAGACATGCAGAAAACATTTTGTTTTCCATGTATCCCGTTCAGACCACAATGCGGGTGTGATGCGGGTGTAGAAAAATGCTGCATTTTCTCGCCTTACACAAAATGGCACCAGAAGCCACTGACGCGTAATACATTGCACAACTGTGCAAGTGAAGTGCATGCTTTGTACACTGCCAATAAAGTTAAAAAAAGAAAAGTAAAACACATTGCTTACATGGTAACTAGGAGGTGCACCGAAAAAAATTTGTCAGGCCGAAAACAAAAATGTTTTTATTTTTTCACATTTTTTAAAAATATTTTTATTTATTCATTTTTTATTTTTAGGGGCTTCGGGGAAATATTAGGGATCTAAACAGACCTCTGGTATTTCCCTTTTAAAAAGAGAAAAATAGATTGTTAACACAAAGTCCTCTGCAGCCCCTGTTATCAATGAACAGGAATCCTCTATACTGAGTGTTCCTGTCCATTCATAACATGAGAACATTGTTTGTTTACTATAACCACAATCATGAATGAACAGGAAAAAATGTAGATCACTTCCCATTCATTCATAATTGAGGATATAGTCAACATACCATGTCCTCAATTATGTACAAACATCACTGAGTGTTTGTACTCGCTCTCCTCTCTGACACGCTGTCACAGGAGGCTGAGTGTGTGGGCGAGAGGAGAGCCCAGCCTCCTGTGAGAGCGCTGTCTCTGCCCCCACACCGCTCTGCCGCACTGTGATAGGCGGCCGAGCAATGTGGGAGGAGGGACACCGGCCGCTCACAGCGCTCTCCTCACGCAGCGCTCGGCCAGCTGTCACTTTCTCTCCTCCCCGCTGGAAAAAAAAGCAGCGCCCAGCGGGGAGGAAAGAAAGCAGAGAACTTTATCTGTTAAGAGTTAAGGAATATGGCGGTGTTGCCTCCCTGTCTCCAGCCTTCTGATTAGACAGTGAAGAAGAAGAAGCAGCCACACACTGATAACTCCTGTAACCTCCTGTAAAGCAGGACTCAGCCTGAAGGAGGAAGGTCAGTACTCTCAGCCAGTCAGGAATGTATTGGTTTTTCCCAATTAGACATGTGTACAGGATGGGATCACTGTGCAGCTGCTCCTTTATTATCCAATTAGCAGGCTGGGAGAAAAGAAGTGACTAAGGAGCCAAACTTCAGAAACATATGTAACATATAGTCACCCATCTCTTATGTGAGGGGTGAAACTGTTCACATGCTTCTAGTTACGAGGCTAAGACAAGAAAAAGATGTGGGGCATATAAATGGGAGCTTGAGGTCCCTGGCACCCCCCTGGATTGTCAGGCTGCCTTCTACATCCAAAAAAAAAAAAATTTGTGCAGCGAGTTCTCTGGTAAAGTCCAAAATAATAGGATAAAAAAGTAGGGATGCGCCAAAACATTTCGTCCGAAAATGGTACATGGGTAAAATTACGATGGTACCAAAACGGCCGAAAATTAGGTGCATGCCCAGTTTCTCTGCTCCCCGTTTGGCGCCTGTCTGTGTACCACCTCTGATCCCCGCCTGTGTTGGCAGAGGCAGTAGGGATTGGAAGAGACACAGAGCAAATTCAACTGCTGGCCACCAGCGGGGAGGAGAGAAGCAGACAGGAAGTCTAGAAGAAAAAAAAAAAAAAGTTATTTTTCGGTTTCAGCCTGAAATTTTTTTTTTTTATTTCGGTTTTGGTCTAAAAACTTCATTTTGGTGCCTCCCTAAAAAAAAGCTAGCCGTAAATCAATCCCACAGCCTTCACCTAAGAATGGGACAACCCCTAACGGCTCATGCACAAGCGTATGGGCATACAGTGTAAAACGCGCCTGTATCTGCAGGACCCGGGAGCCCCAGCTGCTGTGTTTTAGGATTGGACAGAATACGCTGTAAGTGGGTATCCGTGTGAAAACCAAAGTACTGACCTTCACACGTGTGCAAGTTCCTGAATGTGGAAGTGTTATCTTCAGGAACTTCTACGTATGCAAATACCAGTACTTGTGTTTACATGCATATACCCATGTACAGCATACTCTTCCCATACAATCCTATGTACAGAAAAACGCAGCAGCAGGGCTTCCCAGGCACGGCAAATTCAGGCCCACGTTACACAGTATACCCATTACCGCCTTTAATCAGATCACAGCGTGGCACTTATTAGCTAATCCCTCACTTACTAAATGAATGCATCTGAGGAGCCAGACTGAAAGGTCGGACCAGTGTCTGAGAGCATGGCGGACCTGCAAAAGAGAACCAGTAAAAAGAAAGAAAATTATTCACATGATAAAAAGATCAAAGATATTCATGAACACAATCGGCACTTTTTCTGTAGAGCCTGATGGGGCAATAGAAGATTTTGTGTTGGCTACAAGTGGCTTTTCACCCAAACTGCCACACAACAGGCAAAGCTATAAACAGTAAACCATTAAAAGTATACGAGACGTGCAGTAATGCACGCATCACACCCATATGCATGGGGGAAAAAAAATTAGAGTTAGGTACCTGGTAACTGTTTCTAGGAACCTCCCAGAACAGCATCAGAGAGAGATAGACTCCTCCCACCGGAACAGGAAACCCATCACCCACACCTAATAAAAAAGGATCACATGCCTTGCATACCTCAGCTAAAATATAAGAACTGAAGGATACAACACTGTTAGACCATCATCCATATATGCATTTAAACATAGTCCAATATAAAAACTCTCCAATATCGGGCGGGAATCCCTGCTGTCCTGGAAGGTTCCTAGAAACAGTTACCAGGTACCTAACTCTAATATTCTCTAGTCACCTTGCAGGACAGCATCAGAGAGGATAAGCGAGCACCATACTCACAATTAGGGGGGGGGGCCACAGCTTGCAGGACTTTCCTCCCGAAAGCCTGATCTTGGTTGACCGTTACGTCAACTCTATAGTACTTAACAACGTCAAGAACCTGGACCAGGTAGCTCTGATCTGGTGTAGCCCCTTCACTTTCTGCCCATGAAGAGGCCAAGGCCCTGGAAGAGCGTGCCGTAATATGCTCTGGTGGTTTTTACATTTTGTAGCTCATAAGCGTGTTTGATTGCTAATTTAATCCACCTTCCTATAGAACGTTTAGAAGCGCTCAGGCCCTCTTTTCGTCCTGAAAATAATATGAACAGAATGTTCCATTTCCTCATGCTCTTAGTCTTGTTCATGTACTCTAGCCCACAATGATGAACGTCAATGCCTTGTAAAGCTGCTTCTTCCTCATTCGATGGATTGGTACACAAGGAGGGAATTACCACACCCTGTGCTCTGTGAAATACTGAAACTACTTCAGGTAGAAAATCCGGGTCCGGCTTTAATACGATTTTGTCCTTAAGAATTGTGCGATAGGGATCCAAAATCAACATCACGTAGGAAACTTCAGGCTGAAAAAAGACAGAATTTAAAGGGCAGATGGGGGCTGCCCTGGATCCCTCAAGTCCACTGTCCCAGGAAAATAGGACCCATGACCAAGAGGCCCCTGCTCACTAGCACGAAGGCCTTTAGTGGAAAACAACAAACATTACGATGTACTGCATGGCCGGGGAAACAAATAAACTGAGGTATGCAAGGCATGTGGTCCTTTTTTATTAGGTGTGGGTGATGTGTGTCCTGTTCCGGTGGGAGGAGCCTATCTCTCTGATGCTGTCCTGGAAGGTGACTAGAGAAAATACCTTGTATGAAACAGACATCAATGCATGTCAATACTACATGTTGAAGTAGTAAAGTTTACCCAGTTTTAGGTAAAGTGAAGAAGGGTTAGATTTTATTGCTGTCTGTGTTCCTATTGGGAGCATTTCTCACCACTTCCTGTCAAGCCAACATCCGGAAGTAAAGCAAATGTATTCCTCCCTTAATCCATGCAACAGTAAAAACAAAACAACAAAAAACACACACAGACAAAAAGTCTATCTATACACATACACCTTCAAAGATCCTTGTAAAGACTAAATGTGCCTTTACTTACCCATATTAACCCCTTCATGACTGAGGCCTTTTTTTTTCATTTTTGGCACCCATGTTATATTCCACATTTTAGGCCTGAAGATTACTTAAATCCCCCAAACATTATTTTCTGAAAGCCAAGACCATATAGAATAAAATGGTGGCAGTTGCAAATGTTTATGTTGCACGATATTAGCGTAACGCCTTATCAAACCCCAAAATTTAGTGGAAAATGCACTTAAATGCCCCAAAACACATTGTTTTATTAAATATAAAAAGATGAGGTTGCAACAAGTAAATAGATACCCAACATGCCCAGGTTAAAAATTGTGTGCATCTGTGAACCGGCGACAAACTTCAGTACCCCCAAAAAGTCCATAGACGCTTTAAAAGCCCCCACAGGTGATTAATTTAGAGATAATCAAAAATACCGGCCCTAGAACTATTGCTCTCACTCCGACATGCGCAGCGATACCAAACATGTGTACCGTGTTCGTCTTTTTTATACGTAGGCACACCTGGCGCGTGTTTACGCGGCGACGCGTATGCTCGTGGGGGCGAGGGACTTTAAAATTATTTTTAGATTTATTTTATGTAATGTTAATTTTAAAAACTGTTTTGTTTTTTTAACTTTAATTGCTATCACATAGGGGGGCTTACAAGCCCGCCATGTAATAGCAGATGGTGGTGACAGGTACTCTTTAAGGTGATGCTGGGGGGTCCGAAAGACTCCCAGTGTCACCTTTACACTCCAAATAAGCTATTGAAGTGCAGATCGCACTTGGCTTCAGGAGCCCAGAACTGACAGCTATGGGACCGGAAGTGATGCAATCTGCATCGCTCCCAATCCCATAGAACAGGGAGGGGGAATGGCCGTAGAAGCGATCTGGCGACAGCTGAGTCGCCAGAATCGCTTCTATTGTAAAGCCGACAGTTTAAGCAGACTCAAAAAGCCCGGCGGCTTTTTGAGTCTGCTTAAACAGTCCCGCTGCTAGCGACATACACTGTACGTCGTTAGTCGTGAAGGGGTTAAGGGTGTAACATGAAACATGGTTACATCAACGGCTCCCCGCACCCACTTACCTGAATCCAGGGGTTCTGCTACCCACAGGCAACTGCTGTTTTTTGAAACTGACGGAGCCACGTGACCCATTCATAGATTCCTTGACAGGATCTGGGAATGGAGAAACTACTGTGCCAGAGGGACTTGAAACTCTCAATGGAATACAAATGCGGTGACATTACCCCGCTTGTAGTCCATTCATTCTTCCTCCCGTCCATGTTACAGAATGTCTGTACCGAGGAAGGGAGAAAGTCTGTAGGAGCCAGATAATTGCACTTATTGCGGTTGCAATGCTTTACTGGCTCCTATGCAAAATAATAATAATAATAATAATAATAAAAGCACAGTTATGTATTTTATGAATATGTGTGTGCATTGATTTATCTTCCAAAAGGTGGACTTTGGATCGAGTGCTATATAGGTGAGGTAAGTGGCCAGGGCTAGGCTTCAAGGCAAAGTGGCAAACAGGAAAACACTTTCTATATAGTTCTTTTTTTTTTTTAAACTAGTGCCCCAATATTAAATGTGTATTTGTAAGACAAGGATTGGACATAAACAGTACAAAACAGATATAAAACTTTAACAGAAATAGATGGACAAGAATGTGCCTGGTCTGTGGGGGCCACATGTCTCTAGGTTAAACCAGTGAGATATACACACACACACACTGCTTACCTGCTCGCCTGGCAGCATTGTAGATGAGACGAGCGCCCAGCATGCTCACTGTGTCTGTAATAACACCAATGAATAAAAGTGCACAAAATTAGTAACAGTAACGTGAACAAAGTCAAATCCTGTCTAAAGCTGGCCAGGATGTTCAGACAAATAAATAAAAAGAAATCTGGACATTTGATAATGCCATCAGAGACTTAACGAATGTCAATCAGAATTGCATTTGTTTTTAAAGTGACACCAAAGGGAGTTGAATCTTAAAAATACATTCAAGTACCTTATCTATTACCAAAATGATATCTTATTGGCTGTAGATCCTCCAATCATCTCTGAATTGGTGCTGACACTGTCTTTCCTTCTGGAGGGTGGCTACTTATCTTCCCCATGGTCCCTGTGTGTGTGTTGTAAAGTAGTCACCGCTCTTGTGCTGGACTACAATCTTAATACAAATTAGTAAACTAAACCTGAGATTGTAGTCCATCACAGGAGCGCTGACTACTTTACAACACACACAGGGACCATGGGGAACAAAAGTGTCCACCCTCCAGAAGGAGGGACAGTGTCCATACTTTAAGGCCCCGTTCACACCTGGGCGTTTTGTAGCGCGTCCCTACGCTCTGTAAAACACTCAAACACCGAAATCCCATTATTTCCTATGGGTATGGTTCCCACCTGGGCGTATTACAGGCCGTATGAACGCGCTACAAAACGCCCCACGCCCAAAGAAGTACAGGAGCTTCTTTGGGGCGTATTTGCCGCGCGTATCTATTGGGATACAGCCAGGTAGCCCTCGGAAACGCGCGTTTGTCGCATGTTTTTTTTACAGTGAATCGCGGTAGAAACGTGCATATATGCGATACGCCTAGGTGTGAACCAAGCCTAAGGGCCTGTTCACATGAGTTTCAGGTCCTGATCAGGTCCTCATCTGCATACGCGGTGCTATGTGTTTTTGCCGCGTTTTTGATGCGTTCCAGTTTTTTTTTTTGCTGGAGCGGGGCTATCAGTATGTTAGCTGCAGTGCAGAGCGTTTTTGACGCGTTTTCGGGCCGTTTCCTGACCGGAGAAAATGTGACATGCAGTGTTTTTTTGTCGTAAGCTGAACGGACTGCGCACGTGAGAACTGTAGCCCATAAAACACATAAGGATACATTGGGATGCATTTTTAGTGCAGGAGCGTACGGATCAGGTCAGCACAGAAAACGGACGTCGTGTGAACAGGCCCTCAGAGATGATTGGAGGATCTACAGCCGAGTGATACACAAGAAGATACATTCTTTTGTTAATAGTTAAGATACTTTAACGCATTTTTGAGATTTAACTCCTGAGTGTACTGTCACTTTAAACCTTCCGTTTTGAAATGAGTGGAATTACCAAAACAAAAAAAATCACTGTTAGAATTTTGTTTAAAAAGGAAATTGCCATCCTCCGATTTTTTTTGTCACTACAGCCAAAACGGTTCATCGATGAATTAGAGAATCGAACAAATGCGTTTTCACAAAACATTTTTTTTTTCCAGACAAAAAGTCTGCTGGCGTCTGGCCAACTTAAGGATCTACAGCAGGGGTGGGAAACTTTGCCACTGCAGCTGCGTTGAAACTCCAGCTCCCAACATGCTTCTGCCTCTGGGAGTCATGTCTGCGGCTGTCAGTTTTGCAATGCCTTATGGGACTTGTAGTGCCACAACAGCTGGAATGCTGAGGATACCTACCCTTGAGCCACGGCATCCAACGTACAAAAATCAGTTGGATGGCTATACATAGCTGCTCCTGAATTTAAAGCAACCCTGCCGATGTTCTAAAGCAGGGGTAGCAAACCTCCGGCCCTCCAGCTGTGGTGGAACTACAAATCCCATGAGGCATTGCAAGATTCTCACAGACATGACTCCCGAAGAGATGCATCATGGGATTTGTAGTTTCACCACAGCTGGAGGGCCGGAGGTTTGCTACCCCTGACCTAAAGTGTGAAATAAAGGAAGATACCGAGTACATATCTCTACTGCTGCCAGTGCCAGAGATCTGCTTCATCAGCTTCTGTAGCTGGAGAGTGACACTGAATGCAGGAAGTGATGTAATATACATCACTCCCTGCATTCGGGGACTGAGGAGATCAAAGGGAGACCGTATACTCAACTCCCTTTGATCTCCTGTCACAGAGCCGTGCTGGTCCCGGCCGCATCGGGCACAGCGGATCTCGGGACCGGCAACGGCAGTGACAGCTGCTAATACAAGCGATGGAGCGTCTCTAGAGACGCCCGATCGCTTGAATGTAAAGCTCCCGGCCGGCTGTGTAATTACAACGGCTGGCCGGGAAGCTGCTCGTCGGGCTCTGCCGTCCTCTCGTCGCAGACGAGTGGATTTTTCAAGCCCTGGATATATCCCATTCACACCTGCGATTGGGGATTCCTGTGTCACAAAATTGTGATTTCCTGCAGCAGGAATCCCTATTCTGGCGTTTACATGCAGCAACTGTCACCCATTCATGTTAATGATCAGGTGACAGCTGCAGAATGTACACGCCTGCATACCACATGTGATCGTATGTGATATGATTACATGCAGGTACAAAAACAATCACTATCCCTGGCAGACTACACAGTAGAAGAAGCAGAAGTCACTGATCACTGATGCTGTGACTTCATCTCATACTCGGCTGGTAGAGGAATGTTCTACAGATGTATGGAAGAAAGGACTTTTCTTTGCATGAGCTTGGCGTTACCCCTTATAAGCCTCGGTCATGCTTATATCATTGAAACCCCTCAATTTCAGCTGCAATGCTTACTGGAGACTCTCCTACTACTCTTCCGTCTCCCAGTCCAAACTCAAAATGGCCCATGCAAGTGTCCTACGGGCTCACGCACATGGCTGCTAGCAATGAGCTAGGCTCACCCAAGCCCACTCAAAACTGCCCCACCCAATCAGCTGCAGAGAGACATATTCCCCCACCCCGCAGCTATACGTCACAAAGGGGAAAGGAAATTGCGTTACTTGGGGGAATGAGCCCGCCACAACTGCCGCCACTGATTGGGCTAGGAGAGGGACGTTGCGGTCACAGTTATGACCTGGCTTGAGACAAACTGCATTTGCACAAAGCCCAGGCTCGTCTCTAATGGCCGCACAATGTAAATTGTGGCGTATATCCCCTGCCATGGAGCCACAGGTGCTGCGTGTAGCCTCCCATAAAAGTCTGAGGCTATACGCGGGTATATACAAATCCCCGAACACAGACAGTCTACACAAGTCTGGAAGATACCCACATAAGTAGGGAAGCTTAGAGCAGGATGTTGGCTCTGTAGCTTGTGTCTTCAAAAGCAAGTCAATGACAGATCCCATTATTGTTTCCGGACAGGTTTGGCATATACCCACATACAGCCATTGACTTTCATGGTGGGGTGATCCGCAGCAGCTGTGGTTCCCTGGCAGGGGGTAATACACTGGAATGAACATTGTACGACCACAGCATGAACCCTAAACAGGTTGTATCACTTATTACAGGGATAGCCAAACTCCGGCCCTCCAGCTGTGGTGAACCTACAAATCCCATGATGCATCTCTCTCCGGGAGTCATGTCTGTGGCTGTGAGAATCTTGCAATGCCTCATGGGATTTGTAGTTCCACCACAGCTGGAGGGCCGGAGTTTGGCTATCCTTGACTTATTATAACAGCAAACAGCTGCAGAAGTATTGCCATTATCATTATTATTACATAGTATTTATATAGCGCCAACAGTTTGCGCAGCGCTTTACAATTACTGCCATTGCATGTCTTAAATCTACAATTATGGCTGAACAGAGGATTTGCCGTTTACATTCACACCTTCAGTCAGGTAACCAAGTCAATAACTAGATTTAATAAGCTGATTAAACTGTACAATTTATTATTTGGCTGAATGTGTATATTCAGCAATCAGCTCGCCTCCACTGTACACGTTGAGTAAATATACAACACGTGGGGTGACATAAAAATAAAGAGTTCCTGGCACAAGGTTACATTATACTAAGAAGTATATTTAAATAGGGTGAACTAGGACATAAAACAGGCTACTGCGCGTGCGCAGTGGGTGTACAAGGGCTTCCACGCATGCTCAGTAGAGTCACGTGTCAACCGGCGCATGCGCAATGTCCTCCAGTTGTGCGTTCCACGGGGTACGTCTCTTGTGGTTACCCTTCTAGCAGCTATAGAAGTAATAGGGGGACAAGACTGGGAAGCGCATTGAACGCCACTAATACCCGCTTCTCCAAAACCTCCCTATCGGTTTATATTCCGTCCCTTCAGAGAAACGCCGGTGCTCACCTGACAGCTACCGCTGACCTTGCTGCTTGCTAGCGACCGTAGAAGCTGGCGGAAGCGGCGATTGGCCAAAGCCGACGTCATTCAGACGTGGAGGCGGGCTTTCAGTTTTACGTTTTGATATCTCCATTGGCTGGTTCTCCGACCACGCCTTACTACTATGCTGGTCACCGCCTAGCTTACCGTTGATTGGATGAAGGAGCATCTAGCGGTGATTGGCTTGCCTGGCTGTCTATTTATATTTATTCGAATTGTAATTGGTTTACAGTATCATTCGGAGGGAGCCAGGCTGAGGCTGTCACTGAGGACAGGTCACGTGATCGCCTGTCACCTTTTTTGGAACTAAAGTGTTATAAAAAAATGAAGATTGCTATAGTAATGACCACATATCAGTAGTATAATCTATTCCTTGTGAAGTGTAGCTGCCACGGTGAAAAGCCTAACCACATTTTATACTGAAATTCACTTTATATGGAAACTGAGTATGAAGCTGCACGCGCGCATTACAATCAGATGTATTGCAATCTCTGTCCGCCATCAGATCTACCAGTACTATGCAATTTTAAAGCCCTAAAAACAAACCAGATTGTAGCCAGCCAACTCCGTTTTTGTGTGACCACACACGTTACAATCTGATTGCACAATCTCCTTTAGATCTTCCTGTGACTATGCGCTACTGTTAAGCTTTGTGGAATCTGGGTCAGTGTGTGTCCCTAGTGTACAGGCTACTACAGGATCAGTTATATCCGTCTGCTCTGCTATAGCAGGGTTGTTTTAAAGGGTCTATCCGTACAAAACTGATATATTTCACGGCTCGTTCCGCCCATTTGACATTCTGAGCTGTCAAGTAGTATATCACATAGCATTCGGGAGCTCCAGAATGCCATTCGGGTCCGTGAGCAAAGGTGTCATATGAAAAATATTATGGGAGTTCCCGATTGCTATGTGGTATTTGACAGGGGAGAATGTCAAATGGGCGGAGCGAGCCCCGTGATGTCACGGCTCGCTCCGCCCATCTGTTTACTGTCGGGCCGAATGTCATTTTGTAGCTCGTTTTTGTCGTTTTCGGACGGTCGTCGTTCGACTGGAGTTTTTTTATTTCGGCGGGTCTGCGGGCATCGTGCATAGTGATTGACGCTGGATTACATCGATGGAGCCATTTTTTTTTAAATTAGTAGTCAAAAATGTACTTTTTTTTTTTCAATTGAAGGATTTTCATTAAAAGTGTGGTTTGTTTATTTACTCTGAATTCAAACCTTTAGTGAATGAGTAGGGGTACAAATACACCTTACTCATTCACAAGGGGGGGGCGGCATCTGGGTGGCCCCTTAATTAAAAGAGTACCCCAATGCAAATAAGCCCACTTGCCGGCAGACCCCCACAACCACTGGGTCAGAGTTGTGGGGAAGAGACCCTTGTCCCCATCGGCATCGCCACCCTCCCAATGCCAAGGAAACCTGGCCTGGAAAGTTTTTTTTTCTGCCCTGCTGGGCCTGTGCTTGGATCAAGGGTCTGGTAGGAATGTTAGGGGGAACCCCACGTTTTTTTTACCCATTTTTTGGGGCTGGGGTTCTCCCTTAAAATTCCTACAAGACCTAAAGGGCCTGGTATGGATTTTGGGGGGAACCCCACACACGTTTTATTTTTGTTTTAACTTGTTTTAACATTCCTACTAGACCTAAAGCAGACATCTCAACTCTCCCGGATGCTCCGGGAGTCTCCCGCTATTAGATAGCGGTTCCCGGACATTTTCTCTACTCGATCTAGCAGAGTAAACTTTTCCATGCTGTCTGTTTTTTTTCTGACATCGGGGCAGCCAGCTAACATCAGAAAAAAAAAAAAAAAAAGCCATAGGAATGCATAGCTAGATTGCTATTGGCTATTTCAATTTGCAATATCCAATAGCAGACTAGCTATTGACGGTGATGGTGGTCTTATTGACGACTGCCAGCGGTCATCTTGGTGATGGACGCCGGCAGATAGAGGAGGGGACGTTCACCCGGTGGGATAAGGTATGCCGCCGGTTCCTCTCCTGTCTCCTGACATTGTCGGGCTCTCGGTCCGTGACGGAGTGCACGACTTTTCATAGGGGGTGACACCAATATGACTGTCAGTCATTTTGGTGTCACCCCTCCAATGGTGGCACCCGTGTGTGGGCCGCACCCCCCTTGTGATGCCACTGACAGAGGGCACCTCCCTGAAAGGAGAAGGGCACCTCCGTGAAATGACTTATTTCAGGTTGGGATCCCTACTAAAGGGTCTGTGGTATGAATGGGGGGGAGGGGGGACACCTCACACATTTTTTTTCCTCTTCTGCAGGCTGTAAAAAAAAAAAAAAAATTCTTATGTCGCTTTGCTGCAACGCAATTTCCCCCAACAAACGGAAATTGGAATTTGGATTAGTTTGCATTCGTTATTTCTGTAATTCGGAATGTATCCAAATCTCCGAATGTCCAAAATGTTGTCTGAATTGCACATGTCTATTATTAGCCATACAGCTTGCATAGCACAGCTCACCCATTATTATCTGTACAACTCTCATA
>NW_017307537.1:300409-310417 GCF_000935625.1 Nanorana parkeri | reverse complement strand
ACAACTCTCATAGCACAGCTCTCCCATTATTATCTGTACAATTCTCATAGCACAGCTCTCCCATTATGATCTGTACAACTCTCATAGCACAGCTCTCCCATTATTATCTGTACCGCTCTCATAGCACAGCTCACCCATTATTATCTGCACAACTCTCATAGCACAGGTCACCCATTATTATCTGTACAACTCTCATAGCGCAGCTCACCCATTATTATCTGTACAGCTCTCATAGCGCAGCTCACCCATTATTATCTGTACAACTCTCATAGCACAGCTCTCCCATTATTATCTGTACAGCTCTCATAGCACAGCTCTCCCATTATTATCTGTACAGCTCTCATAGCACAGCTCACCCATTATCTGTACAGCTCTCATAGCACAGCTCACCCATTATTATCTGTACAACTCTCATAGCACAGCTCACCCATTATTATCTGTACAGCATAACACTCTGTATGGCCGTGCACGCACATGTGAATGAGCCCTAAAAACACCCCTCGACACATGAGAACGCAGAACAGATAGGTGTACAATACAATAGTTTTGGATTGACCCTTTAATGTGAGTTCAAGTTTCTGATTGTTAAAAAAAAGGTGTTTCTTCCCCCTTGTGTCACTTCTGAGCAGAGAAACTATTTAAAAGAGGAAGAGCAGCGGGGAAGTGAAAGCAGATCAACCTCCAATGTGTTGACACAAGTGTTGGGATTTCCCTCTCTCTATGTCCTCCTCCTCCTCCTCCTCCTCCTCCTCCTCCCCTGTTCTGCTTCCTCTTTCGGTACAAGGAAGACAAACGTTTCAGCACTGGAGCCCTTCTGATTGTCTGAAGGTAATGTATGTATGTGATCAATGGCTGCTTACAAAGTGGAGTGTTGGGGGTGAGCTGGGTGCAGAGTGACAGGCGGCATGTGAAGGGTACAGCTGGATTGCTGAACAGTGTTATTTATAGCTTGTTGCATGATCTAGTTTGGACTTAAAGGAATAATCCACTTTTAAGACCATGTTACACCCATATTTAGGGTGTAGCATAAGGGAAGCATGGTCACATACACCATCTCCCTAAACCCCAAACCCCCTTCCCTGAATTGTGGGGTGCTTCTTACTGTAGGTGCTTGACATTGTTTTAATTCAGCGCGGCAGTGCGTGGATCCATCAATGTAAATGCTACAGCTCCCATCTGCCACTGCTCCAGCAGCAGGCCGGTGATGTCAGGCAGTTGTGGTCTATTCAGCACTTCCTCCAGAAGGTGCGTACCTCTATAAAGACCTGGAGCTGGGGGTAAGCAATGCAAGAGCCTGCACACACGACACACTGATAACATATCACGTGTAATGCCCTAGATGCCTCAATGCATATCTATTTGTTTTGATGATTGTTTGTGCGTTTATTTTTTGTTTTCAAAAAGGTGGGCTATGCTTTTAAAGCAGGGTTAACCAAACGTTGGCACTCCAGCTGTGTTGAAGCTACAAATCCCATCATGCAACAGCCTCTGGGAGTCATGCCGGTGGCTGTCAGATTCTTGTGATGCCTAATGGGACTTGTAGTTCCGCAACAGCTGGAGGGCCGAAGTTTGGCTATCCCCGCTTTCAAACATGGTGTGCGGTATTTTCCTGGATGCTTATATGTATACACGAAGCGGCAGGGTTAGTTTTAACCCTGCCGCTCTGCTCACTGCTCTCCATCCTGAGGATGTCGGCGGCCGAGAGGACGGAGCGCGGAGGACGCAGCATGTAGAGAGGTAGGTGCAGGGGAGGGAGGGGGGTGGGGGCAGGACGGACAGGCTGCAGTCGGAATACAAGTGATCTTGGCGACATCGCCGAGATCACATGTAAAGAAATAAGCGGCTTCCCCCTTTCTTCATTTAGCCCTGCTTGTGCAAAGCTGGGCTAAATGTAGAAAACAAATGTGGAAACAAACTCCATGTCCTGGGCGTCGGGTGACTTCAAACGTGTGCGGCCCCTCTTCTTCATGCTGCCCCGAGGCCGGGCCCCGGTTGCTTTTGCCGGGAGTCCGGCCCTGCATAGGACAAAGCAGGATGTTCACCTAAATCCTTACCCCATGCACTGCTTATACTCACCATGGTTGTCCTGATCACTGGGCTATTGGCTCTCTATCTGCCCCCATGTCAGTGTGTTGGGCTCTGGCAGTTGGTTAAATATTCACCCAGTGCTGCATCATGGGAATAAAAAGAGTGAATCCCCGTTCACACTTGGGCATTTTGTCACTCAAATCGAAGAGCAACAGAACACTCAAGGCAAGGAATCCCATTCTTTTTTGTGACCCCTCGCTGGAAAAAGTACATGAGCTACTTTTGGTACATTACAGTGGTTTTTGGTCTCATAGACGTAAATGGCAAACTTTGTTCGACAAAACGCACAACGAAACGTGCAAAACGTGCTTGAAACGTGTGTTTCCAAGTGTTTCCCATTGAAGTTTATGTGACAAAAAGCTCTGTCATCTGCCAAAAAGTTACTCATGTACTTTTTCCATTGACAGGGGTCATAGAAATGAATGGGATTCCTTGTCTGGAGTGTTTTGACGCACTTAGCTTCAAACAACAAAACGCCTAGGTGTGAATGGGAGCTAAGGCCCCATTCACACCTAGGCGTAACGGAAAGGCGCATCATGGTCACACGTGTCTTTTTTCCCACATCTGACACGCATCCCCTTTGATTTCAACGGGTGACGCATGAACGTCAAACGTGAGAAAAGTAGCTCATGTTGTGTTTTAACGCATGCCAATGTGAGGGGGAAAAGTACATTTTCCTGGCCACATTTGGGGCACCATTAACTGGTAATGACACTGGAAACGCGTTGCGCATTTTTGACGTTTTCTATGAACGTGCCTCAAGTATGCATTTTTGTGCACGTTTGCGGTGCATTCATGGAGCGCCTTAGTGTGAACAGGGTTTCCAGTGACCTTGTTCCGCTCACTCAGCCTCCTATCACAGCTGTCAGGTTGGAGAGCGGTACAAGCAGCCAGTGATCAGTGATCGCTGAGTGTTTGCAGATAATTGAGGACAGAGTATGTTTACTATATCCTCAATTATGAATGAATGGGAAGTCAACTACATCACTTCCTGTTCATTCATGATTGTGGTTATAGTAAACACACAATGTCCTCATGTTATGAATGAACAGGAACACTCATAGAGGATTCCTGTTCATTGATAACTGGGGATACAGAAAAGGGAAATATCAGGGATCTGTGTAGACGCCAAAAATTTCCCCAAAGCCCCTCGAAGTAAAGTAAAAATACAAATATTTAATAAAAATGAATAAATAAATAAAATATGAAAAAAATTTAAAAAGTTTATGAAAAATAAATAAAAATAAAATGTTAGAAAAAGTTAGAATAAAAACAATTTTCGGTTTCGGCCTGACATTGTTTTTTTCATTTCGTTTTTTTGTTTCGGTTTTGACATTTTCATTTCGGTGCACCTCTAATAAACATGCCTACATCAGTTATCAGTAGGAGTAATAAATGTCCCTATGCCATTTGTCAGTAGAAGTAATAAACATCCCTGCCTTATTGGTCAGTACTACTGATGATAGGGCACAACCCTTCATACGGACTACTTGCGTGGGGGACATTTATTATACCTACTGACTCAGTAGGTGTAATAAATGTCCCCACATAATAAATGTCCCCCCATTATTACACCTACTGAGATCTCCTTCATCAGCATCTTCTTCTGGCTCTAAGAGCCAGAGAACGTGCACAGTGACACCGGAAGTGATGTAATGCACATCACTTCCAGGTCCAGTGATCGGGGGAGAGATCACCTGTACAGACGCCGGCTCGCTTGTATTTAAATAGCAATCGTCTGCTGCCAGTACCAGTGCAGTAGTAGCCGTGTTCGTGGTATAACCACTTCCAGCGGATGACATGTATTTACCTGAAATACATGTCATTGGGAAGTGGTTAAAAATATATTTTAAAGATATAGCTAAACATCCTCTTTAAGTATATAAATAACTGTATTTACAGTATTTTAGTTATTTTATATCTGCCTAGAGTTTTGCATTAAAGTTAGACATACATGGACCAATCCATACATGCACTGCTCTCTTATGGAGTAGTGATGGGCCGAACATCCCCCTGTTCGGTTCGAATTTGAACTCAAACTCAATGCAAGTCTATGGGGCTAGAACTTTAAAAATCAAATGTCCCCATTTTGAAGCCTTAAATGCAATGTATTGGCCATAAAAAAAAGTTATTGGGACTCGGGTACTGCCCTGGGGGATAGGAATCAATGAAAAAAAATATTTAAAAAAAATTAAATTTTTAAAGGAGAAACAGTGAAACAATAAAAATGAAAACATCCTTTAAATATCATGCCTGGGGGGTCCCCTTAAACTGCCTGTGAAGTGATGGATCTGTACAATGTATACAACCTGCTGCAGCAAAACTGACTTTTTTTGGCAGGAAAGGGGGGATGAGTGATAATTCCTCAGGGGGGAAGGGGGGATGAGTGATAATTCCTCAGGGGGGAAGGGGGGATGAGTGATCACCGTACAATTGTCAATGCCTAAGCCTGATGAAGGGACCCTGTGCGGTCCGGAAAGCGCTTGTTTGGTCATATGACAAAAAACTTCAATACAATCAATCTTAAAAGGACTGGTGTGCTGGTGACATTTCTACAATTTTCCTCCCATACCAGGCCACATGCCCTCGGCCTTGGGAGGCTGCTTTTCCAGGGTCTCCTATAGAAAAGCACCTTGTCCCCATGCCGATGGGGACAAGGGCCTCTTCTCCACAAGCCCCGGGCAGGGGTGTGGAATTCCTATCGCCCGAAGCATGGGACATGAAGTTTTGGGCGCCGGGCGAGTAGTTTTTTTGTACACTTAGCCCCGCTCTGGACAAGCAGAGCTAAGTGTACAGTGTGGAGGCGCCGCTTGTTTTTAAGTGATTTGATCACTTGTATGAAACAAGAAGCGGCAATTCTGTCCACACCGCCCACAACCACACACCCCCCCGTGGTTTTCGGGGTCCCCTGCTCCTCCGGTGGACCCGAGACCACAGAACATGAGCTCACCATAGAGCCCGCAGAGCACACGAAAAATGTCTGTTTTTCATCTGCTCTGTGTTATCACTGAGACCGTTGCAGTTGGTGGGGGTGCTCTCCGCACACCTTTCAGCAGTCCCAGCCAATAAACAAATATGGTGCTTGTAGTGACTACCACGGATGGCACCGTGCAAAACACAAAGTAGAAAAAATAGGTCACCAGCACTCAAAATAATTTAAATGAATACGGTAAGTCCTTTTTATTGGACGATTGTGTCACGATAATCAAAAAGAGCCTGATTATCGTGACACAATCGTCCAATAAAAAGGACTTATTCATTTAAATTATTTTGAGTGCTGGTGAGCTATTTTTTTCTACATCACTGAGACCGTGGCGCCACCTGTCTCAGCTGTTAGGAACTACACAGAACATCTGTTCTGTGTTGGAGGGCAGGTTCCATAAAGAGAACCTGTCACCTCCAAACTATCACTTAGAGGATTTTAAATCCCTATGTGATAGGAATAAAATTAGGTGGAGGGATAAAAAAATAAAAAAAAGTTATGAAAAAGTAAAAAATAATTAAATATATTTAAACAAAAAGTGACAATGTAAAAAAAAAAATGAAAACTAACCCCGCTGCCCCCGCCATCTGCATGCAAATAAACGCACGCATAGGACATTGTGTGTGTGCGTTGAGTGCTGACGCGATTTCACTGTGCCATATTGTGGTAGCGAGGCAGCAGAACTCTCCCACACGCACAATGTGCATTAAAGGGCAAGTTCACTTTCCCAGGAAATATGGGAAAATTGAATTACCTGATCAAATCTGGCCCCCGGCTCTCCCAAAACCTCCCACCCCCCGGTTAAACTCACCTTTCTGCAACCAGTCCTTACCCCCCGCCGGTACAGGTGTACTGTCCTTACCCTGTACTGTCCAGCGCAGTCCTGCCCTATGCATTTTGAATTTCGCTCGCAAATTGCAAGCACTCATTGGTCAGCGTGGTCTGGGGACCACGCTGACCAATGAGAAGCGCTATTTAGCACAGACCAATACAGTTTTGATTAGGGATGCACAGATACAGAGTATTTGGGCAAGTACTTGTACACCCCCAAATGCTCGATACCTTCTCCAATACCGGAACTTCTGGTGAGAGGAAGATTTCCTCTGATTTCCATAAAATAATTTTTTTTTAAACGACTGCCGTCCTGTCCGCTTGCGACGAACTTCCGCCGCAGAATGGCATTTTAACAGATGCTGGCAACATATAAACAATTGGGCAAAGCTAGCAGTGACAGCTAGCTCCGCCCAACTGTTTACAGTCGTAACAGGTGAGCCATGATCGGGCAGAGTCATCATGACTTTGCCCAAACATGGCTCTTAAGGTGCCCATACACTGTACAACCCTCACAAGACTTTTGTCTTGCGAGTGTTGTAAAGTAATTTAAAAAACGTACGATCTGCTCATCTTGGACAGGCAGATCGTACTTGCGATCATCGCAAGCCCGCCCCGCAGAGGGGCGGGCTTCTGATGGCTGCAATGCTGAACGGGCAGTGCGTGCGTGAGCACAGCCGGCCCGTTCGGCAGTTGTCGAACAAGCACGCCACTTGTTCGACGGAAGACGTGCAATCGTACAATAGAAACGTACAGTAGAAACGTACGCCTTCCATACACTTTGCGATTATCGTACGTTCGCGGGATTTCCCGCGATTCTCGTACGATAATCGTACAGTGTATGGGCACCTTTACAGAGAACTGGGCCCTGATTGGGCAAAGATGGTGGTCAGGTGCAAGGCTTAAGCCAATCAGGGCTCACAAGGCACAGAGCGAACAGCCCACCGAACGCCCTGACCGTTCGTGTGTTCACCGACCACACAAATTGTCGATGTTCGAGTTGAACTTACATTCGACTCGATCATCGAGCCCATCTCTATTATGGAGCATTACTTGTGAATTTCATGTGAGCATTAAAGGAGAACTATGGGGTCAGTGCTTTTTCCCCATAGTTCTCCTCAGGGTCACGGTAGAACATAAACTAGCGTCCTCCCGTCACCCAAAGCTCAGTATACAGCTCGCGGTATACTGAGACCGCCGCAGCCGGGACGGATCACGACATTACTGTCGAGATCCACCCAGCTGCCTGATTGACAGCTGGCTCTGCCTATCTAGAGACAGAGTCAGCTGTACCCGCCCCCGTCCATTCCGCCAGTCAGCGCTGGAGGATAGGAGCGGGTTGAGGGGGGAATCCCTGCAGGGAGCAGTGAGTGACAGTCACGGCTCTCTGCAGGGACAGGATCGAGAAGTGAGCGAGCGGCGGTATGTGTTCCCTCACTTCCCGATCTACTGAGCCGACATGTGACAGTTTCATTGCCACACGTCGGCTCGAACTATGAGGATGAGTGAGAATCACTCGCCTCATAGTTCTCCTTTAAGCCATATAGACCAGCAGAAGCAGTGAGCAGATTATAGGAGCAGGGAGATGAGGGTTCTCCAAACCCTTGACTACAGAATGAATGCTGTTACCATTTTTGATATCAATAACGAAATAAGAGATCATTTTCTGATTACATAGAATACAAAACTGTTGTTATATCTGTTATATTTTTGCTGCAATTAAAGGGCTTCATTTATCAATGTGTCTCACATAGGGATTGTCCATGTTGAGCAGCCATGTAGATGCGAACCTGCAGTGGAAAACGACAAGTCCATAATGACTATATGACTTTGTATAGTCGCAGTGGGCAATACAGACCGCTATTTTTTCCCAACATTTTAGTAAATAAGCTTAAAGTTGAGCCAAGGCGGCACATCAGATTCTGGTGACTGATATTGCTAAATGCTTTCAATGTCCTGTCAATGACTGCACTGCTTGCTTTTACAGGAGGAGGCTCAGTGGTCCTGACCATGGCTCAGTTTCATCAGGAGGCGTCCATTAATGGGATAGCAGCGGATATAGTTGGAGCTTTACCTGGCCAGGAAGATCATGCACTGAATGGCGCCAATGAACAGGTTAGTCAAGATTCACATAGTGGCATACTTGCATAGTTCGGTTGAAATAAACATACATGTCCATCAAATTCAACCACAGGAAATAAATACCATATTTTTCGCTCCATAAGACGCACTTTTTCCCCCCCAAAAGGCGGAGGAAAATGTGCCTGCGTCTTATGGAGCTAATCCCTATCGCCCGACGCCCGAGACATGCAGTTTCGGGCGCCGGGGGTAGTTTTTTGTACATTTAGCCCTGCTAAAGCAGAGCTAAATGTACAGTAGGAGCCACTGCTCGTTTAATACGAGTGATCTAACTAGATCACTCGTATTAAAACCGAGCAGCGGCGGCGATCGAGATCACCATAGAGCAGACGAAGAACAGACGTTCTTCGTCTGCTCTGTGTGATCACTGAGACCGTGGCGCTGTAATCCCAGCGCCACCTGTCTCAGCGGTCACTAACTGCAGCTTCTGTCACAGAAGCTGTGACAGAAGCTCCGGTCTGTTCAGTGCTCCATAAGGCGCACCGGACCTCCCTGCGTCCTATGGTCCGGTGCGCCTTATGGAGCGCAAAATAATAAATTTAACCCCTTCACGACTGACGACGTACAGTGTACGTCGCCAGCATCGGGGCTTTTGCCGCAGGGACTCTGTTTAAACTTGTAAAGCCGACTGTCGGCTTTACAATAGAAGCGATTCGGGCAAATCAGCTGTCGTCAGATCGCTTCTATGGCCCAGTGAAGGGGTGTCGTCCCCCGCCCCACACCCCCACCGTGCTTCCTGGGCTCCATTGCCCCTCGGCTTTTCTGGTGTCAGCGGGAAGCTGGGGAGGAGATGGACGAACCTCCATTCGTCGATCCCCTCCCTGTTCTATGGGACCGGGAGCGATGCAGATTGCAGCACTTCCGGTCCCAGAGCTGTCAGTTCCGGGCTCCTGAAGCCCAGCTATAAGCTATTGAAGTGTGATCTACACTTCAATAGCTTATTTGTAGTGTAAAGGTGACACTGGGGGTCTTTTGGACCCCCAGCATCACCTTAAAGAGTACCTGTCACCACCATCTGCTATCACATGGGGGGCTTGTAAGTCCCCCTATGTGATAGCAATCAAAGTAAAGTTTAAAAAAATAACAGTTTTTAAAATTAAATAAAATAAATCTAAAAATAATTGTAAAACATTTAAAGTCCCCCGCCCTCACGAGCATGTGCGCCGCCACATAAGCGCACGCCGTAGTGACAGCAATAATTCTAGGGCCAGTATTTTTGGGTATCTCTAAATTGATGACCTGTGGGGCTTTTAAAGCGTCGTCTATGGACTTTTTGAGGTACTGAATTTTTAACCTTGGTGTGTTGGGTATCTATTTACTCGTAACCTCAACTTTTATATTGTTTTTAAAAAAATTGTATTTTATTGTGTTTCGGGGCATTTAAGTACATGTTTCACTAACTTTTGGGGTTTGATAAGGGGTTGTGCTAATATCGTGCAACATATACATTTTCAACTACCACCTTTTTATTCTATTGGGTCTTGGCTTTCAGAAAATATATAATGTTTGGGGGGTTTTAAGTAATTTCCAGACCTAAAATGTGGAATATAACATGGGTGCAAAAAATTAAAAAAAGGCCTCAGTCATGAAGGGGGTTAAAACCCCTGACGGTGGAAAACAAGTCTGCATTTTGTATAACAATTATAGGATTAATCTATATTTCTATATAACATTTTTTTTAATTTAATTATTTTTATTTGTTTACACTTTTTTTAGTCTATGTACGCTAGTTTGTGTCCTCCCGTTACCCTAAGGAAAACTATGAGGAAAAGCCTTAACCCCATAGTTCTCCTTTAACGATTTTTAAAAGCTCCAAATAGCTGATCACGTACAGTGTATGTGGTTAGTCATTTGGGCTTGTGAGCCCCCTATGTGAGAGCAATTAAATAAAGTTAAAAAAGTTTTAAAAAAAATAAAATTAAATAAAATAAATGTTAAAATAATAAAAAAGATAAAGTCCCCCATAA
>NW_017307537.1:244104-300396 GCF_000935625.1 Nanorana parkeri | reverse complement strand
AAAATTAAATACAATAAATGTTAAAATAATAAAAAAAATATTGTGGCTTTGCCAACCAACATTGTACAGAGTCAGTTTGGCAACCAACCCATGTCGGCAAAATAGCACCGCTCTGCTCTGTATCCTCCCACACTCTTAACCAGCAAAACATAAGAATGTGTATAATCTAGTGTGTGTGTGTGTGTGTGTGTGTGTGTGTGTGTGTGTGTATATGTATGTGTGTGTGTGTATAGGTATATATATATATATACATACATATAAAATCACAGCATTCTCATTTACAGTGATAACCTTACATTGCCACCGTGACTGGAGAACGTGTCCTCTGTAGTCCTCTTGGCCTCCTTCCTAAAATCTCTCAATATAGCTTTCCAAGGGGCTAACCCTCCCTGCCCCCCATGAAAACATTCCTTGCTTCTCATCAAACCAGATGGGGGTTCTAACCTTTGCATATACTATCCAAAATTAAAAAAAAAGACAATTTGGCTGGAATTTAATATCACTTACAGCAGAAGTAAAGGATAAAAATAAAACAATCGCTGAGTGGTCGGGATTTTTGGCAGAAGTGACATGCAAATCTCTTCTGCCAAAAAAATCTTCCTCTTTCCCCCAGTGTTATTTTTAGTTTCTGTGTACACTGTACGGTGCATGTGCATCATCAGGGGCCACCCAATGGTGAGGAGGACTTCAGAGAACCCGGGAGCATTGGTGGCGGAGACAGGCCCGGATTCACCACAAGTGGCGGCAGGGAGCAGAGGGGCGGCAGCATGGTGGAATCCCCCGACGTTCCGGGCGCCGAGCGGTAAGTCGTGCCTTCTACATTTAGTCCTGCTTTGGGAAGGCGGGACTATATGTAGTGTGAGGAAGCCGCTTGTTCGTTTACAAGTGATCGCTGCGATCACTTGTAAAATGTGTGCAGCCTGTCCGCCCCCCCCTCCTCCCCCTCCCGCACCTACCTCTCTCCTCTGGTTCCGTCCTCCCCCCGGCCGCCGAGTCTCTCCTCACTGGCCGCCGATGTGGGGAGCAGAGCGCCAGAGTTAAAACTAACCCTGCCTCTCCGTGTACACAGTGAGAGGAGAGAGCTGTGCTCTTCCCCTCTCACCTGTCACAGGAGTTCCAGCACAGCGCTGTGCTAGAACTCCTGTATTGGAGGTGACAGGGTCAATAAAGAGAACCTGTCACCTCCAAAGGCTATTAGCTAGCTCCTGTGTGATAGCAATAAAGTTAAGTGAAAAAATATTTTTATAAAAAATAAGAAATAATAATTAAATGAAAAAAATAAAAAGGTGATTAAAAAGTAAAAAATAAAAAGAACAAAGAGCACAATAACTACAAAAAATAAATAAACGATATTAAGATTAAAAAAATATAAAAAATAAAAAAAGTAGATAGGCTAAAAATTTAAAAAGTAAAAAAATGTATTAAATTAAAAACGTTAAAAAAACCCCGAAAGAAACAATGAAAAAAATAAAACGAACCCTGCCGCCCCTGCCATGCAATTGCCATTCTCCGTTGATGGGGGGCGGAGAGGGGGGTGCATTGCGGAACCTGGCCTTGGGGCGGCAGGGAGAGTAAATCCGGCCCTGGGCGGTGATGGTGGTGGACAGCACTGAGAATGGAAGACTGACCCAACAGCGCTGGAGAAGGGCTCACTCGCGTTAATGTGCTTTGTGTTCACTATACCACCTTAAGGGAAATATACTACCAGGTATTTAAACCTGAGAGGACATCAATATATCAGCTGCGGGAGAAAATCGTTTTTTTAATATCTTCTTCACTGTCCAGTTTAATGTTTTGGAATATATTTTATTTGGCAGAAATGTTAATTTCCTCTTTCTGTAGGAATACTTGTCCTGGCTCTAGACTAAGAGTGTGGCACATATTGACTATATTAGGTCATCTCGCTTAAAACTCCAGCTGAAAAAAATCCACTTGCAGAGTGTTTTTCAGTTAGAAAGTTATTTATTAAAAGAAAAAAAGAAATGTTTTTTAACATAACTTTTTTTTAACTCTTTGTTACAACTCAGCAATGCTGATCTCCTGCAGCATATTCCTATCTACGTGCTCTCCATTTCCATCCCTGGGATCTTTTAGAAATGGTCAGTCCTGAAACTGAGCGGGGCAGTGGACGGATCTATGGTGGATTGTCGAAATTGTGCTTGAAAAAGTGGGAGTGGCTTACACCACAGGTCCAGTGTCTACAGGCAGAAGCAGGCAACTCTGGCCCTCCAGCCGTGCTCTGCCTACAAATCCCAACATGCCTCTACCTCAGGGAGTCATGCCTGCAACCTTCAGCCTTGCAATGCCTCATGGGACCTGTAGTTCCACAACAGCTGGAAGGCTGGAGTTGCCCACCTGTGGACTACAAAATTATGGATAGTGGGGATCCATAGGCACTGTGTACAGCATTCCAGTGACACTGACAGCGCACATGGCTCCCACCCATTAACCCCATCATGACAAGCGACGTACAGTGTTCTTCACTGGCATTGGGACTGTTTAAAGAGACTCCTGGCGGCTTTTGCCACTGGGACTCTGTTTAAACTTGTAAATCCGACAGTCAGCTGCCGCCAGATCGCTTCTATGGTCCGGTGAACAGGTCGTTGCCCCTCCTACCGGCTTCTTTGGTGTCAGGGGGAGGCTGGGGAGTAGATCCCATACCCGTACTATGGGACCGGGAGTGACGCGTATTGCATCCTTTCCGGTCCCATAGCTGTCAGTGTTGGGCTCCTGAAGCGATCTGCACTTCAAAAGCTCATTTAGGCCACATTCACACTAAGCGGATTGCCGCGCGATTTCCACCGAGATATCGCGCATTTTTCCCGCGCGATATATCGCGAGAAGTCGCCAGCCCATAATTTTCAATGCAGCTGTCTTAGGCCCCATTCACACTGAGCGATTTATCGTGGATATTTACCGCGCGATATCGCTCTCCAATGCATCTCAATGGGGCTCTGTCCGTCGCTGTCGCGGGTCGTGCGTCGCTACAGCAGGACCCTTTTTGGAACGGATTTTGCCGCGATTCTAGGTTGCTCAATGCAACCATTTGCGTGATATCGCGCAAAATGCAAATCGCGTGACAAACGCGCGATTTGCGAATCGCTCAGTGTGAATGGGGCCTAAATGCACAGCTCCATGTCGCCCGCCGCTAGTCGCGGTCACAAGTCGCGCCTGCAGGACCCTTTTTCCGGCGGATGCCGCGCGATTTTTCAATTTTTTTTTTTATGCAGCCCGACGGTGAAGGTCGCACTATCGTCGCTGGATCGTCCCTGAAACGTCGCCCCGAAAGTCGCGCTATCCCAGCCGTGCGGATCCACTCCAAAAGGTATGTCGCTCAGTGTAAATGGCGCCTTAGAGTGTAAAGGTGACACTGGGGGTCTTTTGGACCCCCAGCATTACCTTAAAAAGTACCTGTCACCACCATCTGCTATCACATGGGGGGCTTGTAAGTCCTCTATGTGATAGCAATTAAAGTAAAGTTTTAAAAAAAAACAGTTTTTAAAATTAATATTAAATACAATAAATGAAAAAATAATTTAAAAAAATGTTTTAAAGTCTCCCGCCCCCGCGAGCATGCGTGTCTTCACGTAAACACGCGTCGGGTGCGACTACGTATGAAAAAGATGATCGTGCTACACATGTTGGGTATCGCCGCGCAAGCTGGGGTGAGGGCAATAATTCTAGGGCCAGTATTTTTGGGTATCTCTAAACTATTGACCTGTGGGGGCTTTCAAAGCGTTGTCTATGGACTTTTTAGGGTACTGAAGTGTGTCGCCGTTTCACGGACGCACACAATTTGTAACCTGGGCATGTTGGGTATCTATTTACTCGTAACCTCATCTTTTATATTATATTTAAAAACTTGGTATTTTATTGTGTTTTGGGGCATTTAAGTCCATTTGTCACTAAAGTTTGGGGTTTGATAAGGAGTTGCGCTAATATCGTGCAACATAAAAATTTGCAACTGCCACCATTTTATTCTATAGAGTCTTGGCTTTCAGAAAATATATAATGTTTGGGTGTTTTAGGTAATTTTCAGGCATAAAATGTGGAATATAACATGGGTGCAAAAAAAAAAAGAAAAAAAGGCCTCAGTCATGAAGGGGTTAAACATCCCAATTACAGTAACAGTTCCTGTAGGCTGGAGCCAGGTGCATTGTCAGTGTTTATAGATTGGTGGGAGCCAGGTGCACACATCATTCGAGTGACACTGAAACTGCCACCTACAGGCACTGTTTGGAACGGCACATGCGTGACAGTTAAGGGCACTGTTAGTATCATTAGAATGGCGGATAGGTGAGAGCATCTCTGGAAAGGTGTGTGCACCTGACTCTCACCTAGCTGCCATTCCAGTGACACTGGTGGTGCACCCTACAGGTAATGCCATGTCTGTGTACACCAAGGGCCGGATTTGCTCTCCCTGCCGCCCCAAGCCCAGGTTCCCCACCAACCGAACCCCTACCCCCAATCAACGAAGAATGGCAACCGGATGGCAGGGTTAGTTCGAACTTTTTTGTTTCTTTATTTTTCCTTTTTCATCACCTTTTTTTATTTTATTTTTTACATAATTTTCTATCTTATTATTGTTTAATTTTTATAATTATTTTCTTATTTTTTTAATATTATTTTTATTATTATTATTATTATTTCTTATTTTTTTTAATTTTTAATTTTTTTTATCAATTTTTTTTCACTTAACTTTATTGCTATCACACAGGAGAAAGCAATCCCGTGTGATAGCAATTGGAGGTGACAGGTTCTCTTTATTGACCCTGTCACCTCTAAAACAGGAGTTCTAGCACAGCGCTGTGCTGGAACTCCTGTCACAGCTGAGATGGGAAGAGCGCAGCTCTCCCCTTTCACTGTGTACATCGGCGGCAGGGACAGGAGACAGACTCGGCGGCCGGGGGGAGGACGGAGTCCCGAAGACAGAGCCAGCAGAGAGTGGTAGGTGGGGGGGCAGGGGGGGGATGGACGGAATTCATGTCTGTGGTTGTCAGAGTCTTGCAATGCCTCTTGTAGTTTCACAACAGCTGGAGAGACCAAATTTGGCTACCTCTAGTCCACACTAACCATTTTGGATGTTCTCTATGTTTTTACCCCAACACATGTCTTTGTTGCCCTACAGGTAGAAGAGTTCTTGGATGACAACGCTGGTTATAACGAGGTAGTGGAAGAGCAAAGATACTACCGGCGGAAAAGACTTTTAACCATAAAGAGCGTTATTTCTGCAAGCTTGGCTGCTGCCATAACGTACGGCGTATATCTGGGTATGTTACAGCTCTGGGCTGCAGGCCCTCATGATGGAAACTTCTGAAGAAAAAGCTGTGTGTTACCCATAGAAGCCAATCGGATTTCCCCTTTCGTCAGCGTCGAAAAGCAAGAATAAAGGGAATTAGGTTGGGCTGCGGCTAAGAATTATTTTCATATTAGATTAGTTAGCCGATTATTGAAGGAGAACTATGAGGTGATTGCTTTTCACTCAGCCTCATAATCTGAGCCGACCTGCGACAATGAGACTGTCACAGGTCGGCTCAGTGGATCGGGAAGTGAGCGAACACATACCGGCGCTCGCTCACTTCTCGATCCTGTAACTGCAGAGAGCCGTGACAGGGGAGTGACTCGATTCTCCCATCCCCTGTCCAATCCTCCAGCGCTGACTGGCGGAACGGATGGGGGAGGGTACAGCTGGCTCTGCCTCTAGATAGGCAGAGCCAGCTGTGAATTCGCTCACTGCTCGATCATGTCCCTGCAGAGAGCCGTGGCCGTCACTCACGGCTCCCTGCAGGGATTCCCCCCGCCGTGGCCGTCACTCATCTATCCCTGCAAAGAGCCGTGACTGTCACTCACGGCTCCCTGCAGGGATTCCCCCTCCCGCTCCGATCTTCCAGCGCTGACTGGCGGAACAGACGGGAGGGGGCGGGTACAGCTAGCTCTGCCTCTAGATAGGCAGAGCCAGCTGTTACTCACGCAGCTGGGTGGATCCAGACAAAATTGTCGGGATCTGTTTCAGCTGCCGCGTCTCAGTATATAGTGAGCTGTAGCTCGCGGTATACTGAGCTTAGGGTGACGGGAGGACACTAGTTTGTGTCCTCCCGTTACCCTTAGGAGAACTATGGGGAAAAGCCCTAACCTCATAGTTCTCCTTTAACTTCGTTTAAATGGATAAAAAAAATTAATACTGTCATTTATTTAAAATAAAATACACAAATGCAGCATTACAGACATAACGTTTACTTCAGAATAAAACTGTACGCACATTTTTTGAAATTGCACTGGAACGCAGGGCATTGCAGTAACATGCGGGTGATCACTGCGGACGGGAGGTGCATTTGGAATCCATTGAAATGAATGGCCCCGCAATGCACCTTCTGCAGCAAAATTTGTCAGGGCGAAACTGAAAATGACTTTTCCTACCTTAATCAATAAAAATAAATATATATATATTGTGTTTTTATTTTTTAAACTTTTTTTAATTTTCTGTATTTTTCAATATAGTTTATTTAACTTTATTTTTTTATAATTCTTCTTGACTTTATTGCTAGGAGCAATAGCCAGTCTGCTATTGGATATTTCAAATTGCAGTAGCCAATAGCAGGCTGGTTATTGCTCCCGCCCACTGCCTGCTGTCAATCAGCCGAGGAGGGACCTGAATAAGAAAGTTCTCCATCAGGTCCTCCTCTGCTGATTGTCAGCAGGCAGTAGGTGGGTGCAGTAGCAAGCCTGCTATTTCATTTTAAAATATCCAATAGCCGGCTGGGTATGGCTGGGTGGAGAGGAGGCACGGGCTGGGGCAGCAGAGCGACGGGCCGGGGCAGAGGAGGCATAGAGCGGCAAAGAAGGACCGGGGCAGCAGCGGAGGTACAGTGGGGCAGCAGCGAATGTGTGTGTGGGGGGGGAGGGGGGTAGTGGTCAGCGGGGGAATGCAGTCCTCCCCGCTGGTCCTGGCTGCAGTGGTCTGTGTCCCCGCTGCCTCTGCCAAAACAGGCGATGAGAGCAGCGGGGATTGAAAGGGATATACTGTAGATTGCTGCAGCCAGCACCAGCAGGGAGGAGAATGGAGGAGCAGAGCAGCGGCTGAGGGTGGGTATCTGAACCAAATTGCTACTGCAGTGGAGGTCCAGGATCTGGTTTTGCTGCATCCAGAGCCAGAGTGAGGGCAGCACACATCTAGATGTCTGATCTCCCCTCCGGTTACTGAACCCAGAAGCAACAAGGATTTTGTCACTTCCGGTCTCAGGCCATTTCTGCATCTGTCGGTGGAGAAGGAGCCGATGAGGCACGCTAACAAGTCCCCTATGTAAAAGTGATAAAGTTATGTGTTAAAAAAAAAGTTTAAAGTGACATATAATATATTTAAAAAAAACCCTCAGTCCCTATGTACACGCACATACAAACATGCACCAGGTATGCCTATATACGGAAACAGCAATTGCAACATACATCTTACAAAAAATAAAATTTTCTAGCCATGTATATAATAACTACTGTCTCAGCTGCCAACCATGGCAGCTTAGATGACGTGGTCTTTGTGCTTTGAGTGAATGCAGAACGTCTATTGTTTTCAGTCAGACAGATGCGGTCTGGTAGAATTACAGTGAGATAAGTGGATCAGCATGGCATATTGTTCAGCATTACTTAGCAGGAAGAGGAGCCTATTAGAAATCATGGAAGTTGGATTCACCCAGCCATTCACTATTGTTTCCTTTGCGACCAGCCAGATACAGGTTGGTTCTGAAGGCAGTGAACCATAACAGATTAAAGATTCCTTCATCCATGCTACAAAAAGAAAAAACACAGCGCTCTCTCAGGGATGCAGGGCGTGCGTGGATGCAAATGGTGTAAATTGCTCCTAAAAAAAAACAGGAGGAGAACCCTGTGAACGATTTGCGCTCTTAGTGCCTCATTACTTCATCCATGCTAAACCACATAGATGGATGATTCTCCTGCCGCAGATATTGTATTGTGACAGCAGCGCCCATCGCTGTCAAAATACATAAACAGATACTATTCAGCTGAAATATTTCAGCCCAGACCGTTTGACCAAAGTCAATTCAGTAACAGTGTATGGTCAACTTTAGCAGTAAGCCCAGCATTAGCAGACTGAAGATGCAGACAGCACTGTCTGGTGAAGGGTGTGTGTCCATCCATTACTTTGATGTCTGATGTTCTCTGAGCTCCTTCAATTTTTTTTTAATAAGGTGTTATTATGGTCTTGTGACTCTTTACTGTCTATGTTACAGGTCTCCTGCAGATGCAGCTAATTTTACATTACGATGAGACCTACAGAGATGTGAAGTATGGTAATATGGGTCTGCAGGACATCGATAACAAGATGCTGATGGGCATCAATGTGACCCCAATTGCCGCTCTGCTATATACTCCTGTCCTCATTAGGTTAGTAGGTAGATGTTGGTCAAGTGAGTCATATTGAGATAGACTTACCCACCATTTAAAAATTGGGTAGGTGGTTTCCGCAGCTCTTCTGAAAGGAACTGTCTGGGAGATAACTGACACTGGGGGGCAGCCACCCAATCTCTCAAGAGATCTTTGAATCCCATGGGACACAATGCACATACTATTCACGAAGCTGCCGAAGGATCTAGCCGTAGCTTCGGCCGATCCTTCGGCTAGCTTCGGCCCCAGGAACCCTTCGGTTCAGTAGAACCGAAGGGGTGCTGTACGGGCTATTCACTATCAGCAGAATAAAGAAAGAAAAAGCAGTGTTTCTCTCGTGGGCTCCCAGAGCGCCCGGCAGATTTTTTTTTTGACGGCAGCAGAGCCGCCGGACAATAGGACACTATTGGGCGGAGCTAGCTGTCACTGCTAGCTCCGCACAATTGTTTTCTATTTACTTTTTTTTAACTATTTTTCTGTTCTGCTCAGCGGCATTCGGCTATTCACTCACTGCTGTTCGGCATCTATAAGAATAGGCCGAACATGCTGAGCATGTTCGGCCGACCTGAAGCCATGCGAAGCAAGCCGTACCAGCCTGAAGTGAATAGCCGAACAGTGTTCAGCTCACTTCACTTCAGGTCGGTCATTCAGTCGGCTGCCTATGGCAGCTTAGTGAATAGACCCCTATGTATTCAGATTGAGAGGGGTGGATATGTCCCAATAATAGAATTGTATTTGCTTACTACGATGCCTATTAGGCTTATGCAGCTGATTGAATTACGAGTCTTAAGCAGTGTACAGATACCTAGACCAAAGTGGCATCCCCTTACCCTGGACCCGTTGTTCCGATGAGGAATGGTTCTTAGGCCAACGTGTAAGCACCATCTGTGGGGATGCGACTCTCCGTCTGGTGCAGCGGGTCCTGGGTGCTGGGAGGTTTTTTAGGTGATAAGATACCCTATTGCTAGGACATGGAATGCTCATGATAGCATACTGTGCTTTTAATGATGTTAGCGCATATTTCGATATAACTCATATGACCCCAAAGTGCTATGATGTTGACACCAAAGAGCTATGTACCAATGTTTACTGTGATTTGCATTAATAAATGAAGTATTTGAAAAAAAATTGGGTAGGTGTATGGGTCACCGACAAGTTTCATAAGGGCGATGGAAAATGGGACTGCACCAGTTTTACTTTAAGATATGCATCCGATCCCTTAAACAGCGGATTCTATTGTACCCTGCATCATACGGCCAGCTAGCATCTACCTAAACCTCTTATATCTGTATGGTTTAGCCATTGCTTTGGATGCTCCAATATGTAAGCAGATTGGACTAAATGCTACACAGAAACAGTTGTCTTAATGGAAGCTGCCCTCAGCAATAATTTTCCATGGTCCCTACATCATCACTATGTTATAATTAAATGTAAAACAAATCCTAAAAGATCGGAGGTGAGAGATGCTGCATGGTAAACTATGTCTACTATGTGATTTTCTACTTGCAGCAGTAACATAGTGATGGCGGAGGGGATGGGCGAAGGCGTGGCTTAGGGCAGCCTGGAAATCAGAGGATCCAACATTTCAAAAAATGTAAATTCTCTGAATGATGAAGATGAGATCTCTGCTCAAGTTAAACTAATTGCATTACAAAAGAGTGCTACTATAAGTTGCTATCTTACTCTTCGGATCTATATATTTACTAGACTTTGCCTATTTGGGTGACAGGGTCTCTTTAACTAAAGTCCTCTAGGACAGCGGTCGCCAACATTTCAGACCTCATGGACCACTAAATTCATCATTTTAAATCCCGCGGACCACTAATATGAATTTGCTATATATACAGTAGGTGCGGTTGTCCCTGCAGGAGTGTTAGTGCTGGTGGAGGAAGGGAGTGGTGCCGCCTCCCCCAGTAATAATATTAATTGTTCCCCCCTCCCCTTCCTATCGAATCTGCCACTGGCCCTGCCGGCAGCGTCATTTCCTTGTGACAGCTGCTGCTTGAGTCAGTGATAGGCAGCCCTGGAGCCTTCGTGCCACTTCAATGACGGCCCAGCCTGCACAGCATCAGAGGGGCCCGGGGACCACCAACATTTTCTCGTGGACCACCAGTTGGCGACCGCTGCTCTAGGATGCATAGGAAATAAGATCCAAAATCAGGGAAACATGCAGATACAAAATCATGCATGACGGAATAAACGTCAGTCAAAGTATCGCAGCGCTGAATACTGAAAAATTGCCTGGCCAGGAAGGGGGTCTAAACACCTGGTCTTGAAGTGGTTAACTAGACACGAACACTTAGGGGATGATTTATAACCCTTCCCCCCCAGTGCAGTGGTGGCGAACCTTGGCATTCCAGCTGTGCCAAAACTACAAATCCCAACATGCATCTGCCTCTGGGAGTCATGTCTGTGGCTGTCAGAGCCTTGCAATGCCTCATGGGACTTGTAGTTCCAAAACAGCTGGAGTGCCAAGGTTCGCCACCACTGCCCCAGTGTATAACTGGGCTGGTGCTGTTCGCATGGCACTGCAACCAAGAGATGGCGCTGAGGAGCATAGGAATTTCCTGTGCTCCTCAACGCTATCTTGCCGCAGTTCTAATTCAACCCCAGAAATATACTTCTTGACTTGATGATATCTATTTCCCTGACTCAGATTTTTTGGCACAAAGTGGATGCTGTTCCTCTCCTCTGGGATCTATGCCTTGTTTGTCTCTACCAATTACTGGGAGAGATACTACACCCTCGTACCATCAGCGACTGTCATCGGAGTTATGATTGTCCCCTTCTGGGCTTCAATAGGCAATTACATTACCAGGTAAGATCTGAAAAATAAAGCATGTGTGTTAAATAAAGTAGATATGTAGAAATGAGAGTTCTGTTGTAAATTAAGATGTCCCATTAAGGCAATTTAAAGAAATATTTTTAAAGTGTAATTCCACTTTTGCAGTCAGATTTGAGAAAACCCCTTCTGTATGTTTGTTGTGTGTTCCCATTCACACAACATAAAAAATAAATATATATAAATAACCTTTTGCAGCATACAATATGGCTGATTCCCTTTTTCTGAGCACAGTGATCTGTCCTTATAGAAAGACTTTGGACTGAAATTTGAGGATTGTGCTTCTCTCAATAACATACAATGCAGAAGCAATGAGAGGGGTTCCTAGTAGGGATGCACCGATACCAACACTGGTATCAGTATAGGGGCCAATACAGGGCATTTTCACGAGTACTTGCACTCGCCGATACTGGCCCTTTAAATCTTTATACAAGTTCGGCTGCCTGAGTTCCCGTTCTTGCTGAGGACCTCTGGCAGCCTTCTGGGGACCTCGCCATAGCTGTCCTTGGCAGTGCCGATCCGGCCGCACATCTCCTCCTCCTTCCCGAGACTGGCACAGCACTGGTCAGCCCCACACCTGCCCGCACAGTCCTGGTAAAACCCAAATGCAGTCCTGGTGAGATCGCACGCAGTCCTGGTAAATGCCCGCAGACACACCGTCGCACTTCTGAGTGACTCTTGCAGCCCTTCTGGAGCCTGCCATACCCTCTTGAGAGCAGGTAAGTAAATGCTTACCTGCTCTCAAGTTTTATACTGCAGTTGCCTATTGTTCTTCTCTTATTGGTTTATGTAATAATGCTAATCAAATGCAATAGAGAATGGCAACCGGCTATAGAGGACTACAAATCTCAGCAATCTAAGATGCTGGTTATCATTCTCCATTGCTGTATAATCATGGATTGATGGAATCCGTGGTTGGCACGTACCTGGGTGGAAACTGAATGTAGGGAGGAGGCTTCCCTTGCACCTCGTGTCCCAAAGACTCTGGAGTTGGGGATAGAGTCTGAGTGGACAGCGAGTGGCACAGGTGCCAGTGGTGATCACACCGTGCAAGCGGAAGTTCCGGCCACGGATCGGGTCAGGCTGAGCTGTAGTCAAACCCAGGCAGGCAGCGGAGTGCCGAGCAGGATCCAAGATCGAGGTCAAGCAAGCCAGTCGGGCAGCGAGGTACAAAGGCAGGAGACAGAGGCAGGTCCAGTGAGAAAGCAGGAGGTCGGGGGCAGTCAGCAATCAACAAGGTCAAGGATAATCCGGGTCAAAGTCAGCAAGGTAATCGGAAGCACAGGGAACACAGGGGAAGCTGAAGACAATCCAGCAACTGGGAGTCAGGCAGGCTGGCTTTAAATAGGCAGATTCATCAGGAAGCAGCATAACTTCCTGTGCGCCGTTTGATGCGTTTTTGCACGGCTGTTCTGTGGCGCACGTATGCACGCAAGTGCCTGTTTATCCGCGGTACGGAAAACTGGGCGCTGCACATGCGCAATAGCAGGTGGTTTCTGACAGTGGTCCCCTATTGCTGGTGGTTGCCATTCTCCATTGCTCAATAATCATGGATTGATGGGATCTGTGGTCCTCTATTGCTGGTGGTTGCCATTCTCCATTGCTGTATAATCATGGATTGATGGGATCTGTGGTCCTCTATTGCTGGTGGTTGCCATTCTCCATTGCTCATTAATCATGGATTGATGGGATCTGTGGTCCTCTATTGCTGGTGGTTGCCATTCTCCATTGCTCAATACTCATGGATTGATGGGTTCAATGGAGAATGGCAACCACCTCTATTGCTGGTGGTGGCCATTCTCCATTGCTCAATAATCATGGATTGATGGGATCTGTGGTCCTCCATTGCTGGTGGTTGCCATTCTCCATTGCTCAATAATCATGGATTGATGGGATATGTGGTCCTCTATTGCTGGTGGTTGCCATTCTCCATTGCTCAATAATCATGGATTGATAGGATCTGTGGTCCTCTATTGCTGGTGGTGGCCATTCTCCATTGCTCAATAATCATGGATTGATGGGATCTGTGGTTCTTTATTGCTGGTGGTTGCCATTCTCCATTGCTCAATAATCATGGATTGATGGGATCTGTGGTTCTTTATTGCTGGTGGTTGCCATTCTCCATTGCTCAATAATCATGGATTGATGGGATCTATGGTCATCTATTGCTGGTGGTGGCCATTCTCCATTGCTCAATAATCATGGATTGATGGGATCTGTGGTCCTCTATTGCTGGTGGTTGCCATTCTCCATTGCTCAATAATCATGGATTGATGGGATCTGTGGTTCTTTATTGCTGGTGGTTGCCATTCTCCATTGCTCAATAATCATGGATTGATGGGATCTATGGTCATCTATTGCTGGTGGTTGCCATTCTCCATTGCTCAATAATCATGGATTGATGGGATCTGTGGTCCTCTATTGCTGGTGGTGGCCATTCTCCATTGCTCAATAATCATGGATTGATGGGATCTGTGGTCCTCTATTGCTGGTGGTTGCTATGCTCCATTGCTCAATAATCATGGATTGATGGGATCTGTGATCCTCTATTGCGTGTTGTCATTCTCCATTGCTCAATAATCATGGTCTGAGTTACAGTTCTTCAAAATTGTAAGGAAACTGCCCTAAAAATCATTAGTCTGTATTGTTTCAGAAAAAATGTCACATGTCCCTTTAAGAAAAAGTATCGGTAATTGGTATCAGCAAATACCAGAGGGAAAGTTCCTGAAAAACTGGTATCGTTGCATCCCTAGTTCCTGGATATAATTTCCTTCTAACTAAGAATATTGAATACCTTCTTTATTTTTCTTTGGTAACATGTTTTTTTTTTTTTAACCTTTTATTGTAATGAATATTATTGACTACAGGATGGCTCAGAAGTATCACGAGTTTGTGGACTTCAGAGAAGAAAATGTCAGGGAGCCGCGGCGTGTACGTCGAGGAGCCAGCCATAAATACATCATCATTTTTCAGAGTATCTTCTATTCCATCTTCCATGTGAGTTCACACTATAGGCCGTTCCTTCTTGTAGCGTCTTTATAAAGGGCCCCCGTCCACACATTTGTTCTTGATTAGTTTACGTTTAGATTCGTTTTAGATTTTAGATTTAGTTTTCCGATTCGTTTTTTGTTCAGTTTAGTTTCAGGAAAATGTTCACGTATATATTTCAGACTTGTAACTTCTCTCAATCCGATCTCTACCATGATACCACAGTCGGCTCTGCCCTTGGTCAAACCCCACCACTGAAGATGTCAGAAATATAATTTACAATTAAGCCACACCTCATGTCAATACAGGATTATCAGAGCCTATATTGACTATAATTTTGAATTCCCCTTTGCTTTCCTTCACAATTGTCACCAGCACAAGCAGTGGAAACCTCCCCAGCTGGGACAGAGATGGCAATATAAACATGGCTGAGGTTCTTGCCCATTTTTAGTTCTTTTTAAAACTAGAAACTGCTTTCTTTGTAGAAAATCCTTAGTGCTCTGGGAATCCTGCTTTGTGTATTAAAACGTATTACTAAAATACATATGGTGTATGAAAAAAATAAATAAATATGGTAGTGGTAAACCATACATGAGACAAGGCCCTGAGAACCAGTTAGCTCATAAATATATAAAGGACTGTGGACATCAGAGACTAATAATGAGGTCTGGATACCAGATAACATGTGGACCTAGGAATGGAGGTTTTACTACACCCAAACCCTTTGGGCTCCAGGACTCAGAACAGAACGTTTTAAAATTGTAAGAAAATAAAAAGTTGGGGGTTTTTTTGTTTTGTTTTTCTTCATATCAGCCATAAACCCTGGAGCCCCTCATCATGTGTATGAAACCTAGGTGACACATGCACACAGTCTAAAATCCTGCCTTCCAGTTCCTCATACACTATATATCCTTTCAATATATAGTTCGTCAGGTAGAAAAAAAGACATCCATTGCGTTCAACCTATAAAAATGTCCTATTTTACATTTTTCACCGCCCATCGTGCCTTTAGCCAATCTTCTCGCAGCACTCAATGTGCCTGCACCCCACCTTCTCCTAGAACTCACGTGCCTGCACTCCACCTTTTCTCACCGCCCACCAATCCTCCTTCCATCATTGCATATGTACTCTGCCTCTCTCCACTTCACCTGTGCATAATTTCCCCTAATGTCTTACCTACACATCTGCACTACACTCCTCTCACACCAATGTACCTGTACATAACCCCTCCCCAGCACCCAACAGTGCACCATAACAGCCGCCCAACTCACACCCAATGTATGCCATCCCCCCTCCCATCCTCCTTTGCTTCCACCATTGTGCCTGCACACTGTCCCCCTGCTTTAGCCTCTAATTTTGAACCCCCAACATCAATGCGCCTGCAGGCCCTTCTCTCCCCAACTGATGCTGATTCCTGATCTTCCACTACATCCTTGCTTTCTCAAAACCCCCACCTGTACACCCTTCCCATCAGAACTGTATTTTCTCTCTGCTCTCACTCCACGGCAACCACAAAGATTGGGCCCTTTAACTCACCCTTTTAACTCGCCAACATGCCTGCACCACCAGTACCACCACCTGACTCGCAGACTTATCTCTTACCTCACATTTGCACAAAGAACCACCCTGTAACACTGCATGGCCTTTCAACCCCATCTCAGTTCCATGGTTGTGCCCCTTCCCCTTTCACCACCATGCCCGTACCCTCTTTATTACAAAGCCTGTGCATCCTTCTCCCCACTCTTACTTCATGACTCGTTAATAATGTGTTGCTTATGAGCTCCATCCAGCTCAAGTCCAGGAACTGCCATGTTCCACCTAAACTATTGGTGGTACACCTCATGCACATTGAGAACACTTGAGTAAAATAGATGCTATATTAGAAAACACACTGTCTTATGTACAAGTATAGGTTTATGTCACTCCTATATGCTGTTTCCTTCCTACAGTTGAGCTTCGTCCTGTCCCAGTTTCCTGTGTACTTCTTCCTCAACAAGTTCCTGTGTGACTATAACCACACACTTTTCGATGTGAAGGAATGTGGTAGGTGTGCAAGCTCGCTGTAATGTCATAGATAGAGTTTGTGTAAAAGCTGGAAGTACTATCCACGTCAACCAATCATATTTGATCCTTTTAATTTTCTTTAGAAAGCATCAGCTGAAATCTGATTGGTTGCAAGGTGTAAACCCCTCATTTTCCCTTTGTGCGGGATCTAAATTTGTTTTGGTCAATATCATTTGTACCTGTACACAAACTGCAGTCTTTTTAAGTTTATTTGTATCCCTGCCAACTGTTGATCTGCTGTAGTAAAAGGATGTAAAGGAGAGAAGAATTGCGTAGGTTAAAATGCAACTGAAGACATTTTTTTTAAGTTTTGGATGGAGTGGGGAGGGATTAAAACACCTGTCAGCTTTGTATCGCTGTCTATGTCACTGTTTGGGAGGTTCACATTCTTTACTTGTCCTGGTGATCATTGTCACTAAAAGTCAAAGTGAAAGAAAATCCCACATTTTAAGTTGTCACCTGAACAGCAGTAAATGGGAAATCTTCCAATGGGGACATTAGTTCTGGTGAACCTGCTGACCACAAGGCATTTCCCCAATTTTAGAGCGATTTCCTCTCTCTTCTTGTTGTGGCAGACAGGAAGTAAAGGGAAATCTTTCCAATGGGACACAGATGGCAAAAAAAAAAAAGCTGATAGGGGTTATAGGCCTCAGGTATATGTTTTTTTGTTCAGTTCTAGTTTAAATGATCCCTCCACTTAACATTAAGCTTGTGATTTGTCATCAGCTGCAACTTAAGGTGGCCATACACTGTCCCGCAGGCTGAATGAGAAAAAATGCTTGATCATGCTAAACAGATATAGTTCAGATGTATTATACTTAAAGAAAAAGTGCAATTTGTCTTTTTGCTCCTCCTCCCATAACCTAACCAAGCCCACCTTTCCCCTCCACAGATGTTAGTTACCTTACTCCAATGCCCATAGCCTCCAGGGATTGTTTGCCGCAAGTCCTCTGTTTCTGTAGACTTCTATAGGGCCCTACTGGTCAGGCAGGAGAGGGGACTTTGGCATGGGATGTAAACTAACATGGAAGGCCCCATCTTGGTAAGTATGCCATTGGGATCTGTTAAGTCAGGGGAGAGCACAAAAAGAATAAGTGCACTTTGTCTTTAGGTAATTGTTTACATATTAGAGAGAGACTGCAGCCGGTGCACAAAGCCCATTAGACCTTTGCTTCCTGCAATGGGGATGTGGCTCAGGCCCTGGTGCACCGGCTGCACCAGTGGTAGGTCCAACCCTGATATTAACAAAATTCAAGAAAATGTTGGATAAGTCCATCTTGTTTGGTTGGGTGCTAACGGGTTCAGCTACTGGCTTCTACCATATCCACATCCTCTACCATAGCTAGAAGTTATGTCGGATACAACACAGGCTGGCACAAAGCCAAGTGAGTCTTAGGTGGGTCTTAGATACAGTAGGAGTTGGAAGTGGGGTCTCCCATGTGAATTATAACAAATGACAGATGATTAAAAGCACCAGTGTCCTTACTTTCCTGCACCCAGTTTTGGGTCGATGTGCTGAACAAAATAAAAAATCTGTAGAACACTCTTCAAGTTGCAATAGGTTGTTGTGAACATCTTATCCTAGTGCTTGCTGGATCTGTGTAATCCTTTTTATCCATGTAGGTGCTTCAATGCAACGTGGAGTCCTTCCAAAGGGGTTCAACCTTACTGTCCTTCAGTCTCTACCCCCTAGTATCAGTCTCATCTACGTAGAAAGTGTCCTCATGGGGGCAGCACTTGTGGCTATGCTGCTGGTGAGCTCATGTTTTATTTCGGCTTTTAAAATTTGCCACTGTGTTTTTTTTATTTTTATTTATTATGGGGTTTTTTTCTTTGTGTTGGGGCATTAGCACACAGGTTTTTGGCAGCAATACACTGTTTACCAGCTAATTTCCACCTAAACCTCATTGTTATTCCTAACCCAAACCCCATCATGAGGCTGGACCAGGGCACCACGAGGACTAAAGAATGTCCCTACCTACTTTAGGCATGACTTTGCCTTGGCATTGAGTCCTAGGTCCTTAAAGGCTAAGGCCCCTTTCCATTTAGACCCGGCTGCCCATAGACTTACCGTATTTTTTGCTCCATAAGACGCTCTTTTCCCCCCCCCAAAAGGCGGGCAAAAATGTCTGTGCGTCTTATGGAGTGAATGTGTGAGAGCTGAGGGAATCCCTATCGCCTGACGCCCGGGACGTGCAGTTTCAGGCACCGGGCGAGTCGTTTTTTTCTACATTTAGCCCTGCTCCTGACAAGCAGAGCTAAATGTATAGTGTGGAGCCGCCGCTCTTTTTCATACAAGTGATCTGATTATGAAAGGAGCAACGGCGATCCTGTCCGCCCCACCCCCCCCACGGTTTTTGGGGTCCCCCGCTCCTTTCGAAGACCCGTGACCAGGGCATAGGAGCTCACCATAGAGCCCGTAGAGCAGACGAAGAACGTCCATTCTTCGTCTGCTCTGTGTGATCACTGAGACCGTGGCGCTGTAATCACAGTGCCACTTGTCTCAGCTGTCAGGAACTACACAGAACCCTACCCCACGTCCTATGGTCAGGTGCGTCTTATGGAGCGCAAAATACGGTGCATTGGGTATCTGATCGGATCTTTTTTTCGATTATGCAGCGCCAACACAACAATAAATAAGTGATAAATTAAACCATATAATGTGAACAAACACCATTAATTATATAATGTGAATATGTGTTATTCAGTGAAACAAAACCAATAAATGTGAAACTGTGTCCACTTTTGAAAAAATTGAAGAAATTAAATAAAATAAAATAGAGTGAAAATTTTATTTGTTATGGTTTCATGTCTGTTAAAATTTCATAATTATATTTGTAACTTTTAATATTAATAGATCCACCACTTAGGAATTTTATGTAACATTATTTAGTATGTTCCGATCGTAAGATACAAAGTTTTGAAGATCGGTTTACACTACACACTTTATCCTAATTAAATTAAACAATAGTGTAATACTGGTAGTCAATTCACTGCCAATCAGCGAATTGACCACACTATATAGGGAAGGATCTGGTATAGCAAGTTAGACCTGCTAAACCCCTGAGGACGTCGATGAGACGAAACGCGTAGGGGCGGGTCTAACCTCACGCTACACCAGATACAGGATTTTGTAGTTTTGCCGATCGGAACATCTTACTTTGGAATTTTTTTCGGGTTTTTTTTGCCTGTGGATTTCGTTGTTTTAGTCCTATTTTGATTAAAATAAAATCCTTTTGAAACTTCTACACTATGAGAGGTCTTTTTCTTGTATGATCCCGAAGACAAACCATTCACCGGTCACAGACCGTCAAGAGTTGCAGCGGAGACGCCACAACTTCAGGAGAATTAATTTCTCTAAAAGCTCTACAGGCTGCTTACCACAGCCACTACATTGTGGTGAGTATATACCCTGAGGGGATTCACACGGCATTTGCCGGCATCCCCAAACAAACATCACGGAACTGTTTCCTGAATTTACAACCTGCTCTTGCTTGGAACACCTTATTACCATTCACGGTGTTTGAAAAAAAAGACATACACAACACACGTTGGACTTTTTCACTCTGTATTTTATTTTATTTAATTTCTTCAATTTTTTCAAAAGTGGACACAGTTTCACATTTATTGGTTTTGTTTCACTGAATAACACATATTCACATTATATAATTAATGGTGTTTGTTCACATTATATGGTTTAATTTATCACTTATGTATTATTGTGTTGGCGCTGCATAATCGAAAAAAATATGTATGCTTTGACCCTGTGTGGTCCTTTTTTTTGCTGCAGCCTTCATATTCAATTATATATCACGATACACATTATTTTGTACAGTCACTGATATTTGTTCACATCATTTTTCTGTGTTGGCGCTGCATAATCGTAAATCTGATCGGATCTACCTGAAAAACTGATCAGACGCCAGTGGAAGTGGAAGGGACTTACTGGAAGTTCACATTTCTGACCATGTTTCATGTTACACCCATATTGAAGTGGTAAGTGGAAGGGGTCTTCCACTATGCTTTTGTGTCATATGACTTATGGGCAACAACGCACAGAGAGATCAAGTACCGTTTCCCTCCAGTGCATAATGGTTATTTCTATATGAAAAATAGTTCTGCAAGAGGGGCTTATTATATAATACATCAACAATGCTTACTAAAGTGATTGATTATAGCTGTGGGGTGGGTGGGAAAGAAGAGACTTGTACATATGTTTTCTTTTGGGGGAAAGTGGGGGGTTTCTGGTGCGTTCAGTAAATCATTAGTGGTCTGTATTAACCTACAGACTTACATTAAAATATAAAAAGTAGTATATCAATAAGCAGAAAACAGATATTACAGCAAATAAGGCTGACCTCTTGCACATGCTGTATGCAATTGTAAACCCCTGCCTCTACTCATGGAAGTAATTGGACAAGGGCATTGTTAGTGAGTGTCAGGGATACCGTGCACGGGTGTCCCCACACCGCGTACAGGTATCTCTACGGGAAGACCAAATGTGTGGCCACACTAGACAAGGTTTATGAGCACACGGTTTATTAACACACCAAAATCATAAAAACACAAACACCCCCACCAACACCCACAAGTATCAAACAATAACCCACTTAACGCAAAAACAATGAAACTACATACAAGTGAAACCTGGGGAGCATGGCAACACAAGGGGAGCCACAGGGCAAAGGTCAGGGTCTTGGGGGGCACCAGGACTCAGGATACAGGACTCAGGATACAGGACTCAGGACATGGCAACAATACTGAGCCAAAGTCCAGACTGCAGGGAGGGATTAAATACCCTCCCAGGTAGCACCAGGTGGTGAATAATCGCCGACAGCTGGGAGCACTGGACTTGCAGGTTCCAGCACCTGTCTGCCTGGAAACACCTGCAGGTGAGCGCAGGAACTGCAGGACCAGGTTCCAGCGCCACCTGGAGGTGCTATGGTCCCTGACAGTGAGTGGGTGATGCTTAGTTTTAAGGGGAATCTGATCGTCGGAGATGTAACAAAATAAAGCGAGGATGAGAGGGGCATAAAGATGGACTCTTCCTGGCTAAGGTAATGGCTCTCACCTTGTGGTGTCTGCTCTTGGAAGACGAAGGAGGTTCAGGAAGGGATATCATTGGACATATTAGAGGGCAGATGATTGGTACACGATTATGGAGGTCATCATAGGTGAAAAGATGCTGTTTTGGAATTTTCCATTCCCTCACATATATTTCTCTCTACCCAGTTCTTGGTCCTCTGTGGCTCTGCATATCGCCCAACTGAAGAGATCGACCTTCGCAGCATAGGCTGGGGGAACATCTTTCAATTACCCTTCAAGCACTTTAGAGATTATCGCCTTCGCTGCCTAACTCCATACTTCCTGTACAGCGGGTTTGAAGTCTTGTTTGCCTGCACAGGCTTTGTTTTGGTGAGTGCTGTCAGCCTACGCAAATGCTACCAACACATGTCCTCTTATTCATGTTTATTTCTCAATAATCTTTTGTTTCTTATCTCTGCAGTGCTATGGAGTGTGCTCCCTCGGCTTAGAGAAACTTCCATATTTAATCACAGCGTATGGGTTATCAGCCTCTGTCTTCTCCACCCTGGGCCTGTGCTTCCTTCGCCTGCCACGCCAAATACCCCTGGCTGGGGGTGCCATAGTGCACATCTGCATCCTGATTGCCTTGTTTTTCTGGAGTCCGGCTCCCAGGGAGCAATCGCAGGGTCCCATGCTTTATGTGGTGGCTGTGCTGTGGGGTTTGGGCACAGCCCTGAATAAGACCGGCCTCAGCAGTGAGTGATGTGTTGGGGTAATAGTATTAAGATGGGGGGGGCAAATGTGGCAATATGCCATAAGCAACCCGATTTCACTGAAAGATTATTTCTGATTGGTTACTATGTCTTATTATACCGCCTGACTGAATAAGGTTAAAGGTGAAGTATGGGGTAAGTGTTTTTCCCCATAGTTCTCCTCAGGGTCACGGGAGGACATAAACTAGCGTCCTCCCGTGACCCATAGCTCAGTATATCGCCAGCTACAGCTCGCGGTATACTGAGACCGCAGCAGCCAGGACGGATCCCGACATTACTGTCTAGATCCACCCAGCTGCGTGATTGACAGTTGGCTCTGCCTATCTAGAAACAGAGTCAGCTGTACCCACCCCCTCCCCTGTCCGTTCCACCAGTCAGCGCTGGAGGATCAGAGCAGGGAGGGAGGGAATTCCTGCAGGGGAGTGAGTGACATTCACGGCTCTCTGCAGGGACAGGATCGAGAAGTAAGCGAGCGACGGTATCTGTTCCCTCACTTCCCGATCTATTGAGCTGACCTGTGACCGTTTCATTGTCACATGTCGGCTCGAACTATGAGGGTGAGTGGAAATCACTCACCTCATAGTTCTCCTTCAACATATCATGTGGTTACCTGAAAAAATATGCTTTATGTTGCATGGATGAAATCACCTTAGATCTTCACTACTAGTAACTGCCAACTGTCAGTGATCATGTTGCTGCATGATAGCCAGACATTGTTCGGACAGAATAGGAGATTGTTTGAGGGCTTTAAAATGAACAAGTGACTTTACTAGTGTGCATTGTGTCAATAGGTAGACGATGCATGTAAAGGAGAGAAGGCACTATTTGATATAGTGAAGTCACTCCCATATTGCATACATAGATACTGTATATAGTCAGGTTGTAAAAGGCACCTGTCCAACAAAAACAATTCATACATAAAACCAACTTCTATTTTTAGAACCCTAAACACACAGCTGAGCCAGAGAAAGGAAAAAAAAAAAGTTGTGTTTCAACTTGCTTCAACATGGAAACAAAAATCCTTCCAATCCCCAAACAATATGGAATACTCCCTTGATCAATGGCATTTTTCATAAATATCAGTACCCATCAATATTTTGTGTCTGTAGAAAGATATACAGCCCATTAAATGTAATATACAATGCTGGCTAGAACTAGCTCCTGTGGAAGACCATTCCCCCATTTTCACAGCTCTTATTGTAGAATCCTTTCCTTATGTGGATGTTAAACCTCGTTTCCTGCACTCATGAAGGGTACTCCTTTTCTTTTCCAGTGACCTTAAAGTGAACGACATTCCACCAAATTTACTATATGGACCATTTATATTACCAATATGCTTAGTAACACTAAACTCAGGAGTTAAATCTTAAAAATCCATTCAAGTGCATCAACTATTACCAAAAATGTATCTTATTTGTGTATCACTCGGCTGTAGATCCTCCAATCATCTCTGAATTCATGCTGACGCTGTCCTTCCTTCTGGAGGGGGGTTACATTTGTTCCCCATGGACTCTGTGTGTGTTGGAAAGTAGTCACTGCTCCAAGCTTGCTCCTGTGATGGACTACAATCTCAGGTTTAGTTTACCAATATGTATTGGGATTGTTGTCCATCACGGGAGTGAGCTTGGAGAGGTGGCTACTTTACAACACACACAGGGACCATGGGGAACAAAAGTAGCCACCCTCCAGAAGGAAGGACAGTGCCAGCACCAATTCAGAGATGATTGGAGGATCTACAGCCGAGTGATAGACAAAATAAGGTCCAGCATTGTTAATAGTTAAGTTACTTGAACCCATTTTAATGATTGAACAACTCCTGAGTTTAGTTTCTCTTTAAACATATTTGTATATTGAACAACTCCTGAGTTTAGTTTCTCTTTAAACATATTTGTATATTGGCAATGTAAATTGTCCATATAGTAGATTTGGTGGAATGTTGTTCACTTTAAGGTGATTGGTACAGGAAAAGAGGTTTCAGAAGAAACACCCACCTGATTGTCGGTCCTGCAGTAGTGACTGCTTACCTCTCTCCCCTTTGCTCCGGCTGCGTCCTCACATCTAGTGCAAGTGAATGGACTGTATTAGATGTGATGCCATCAGCAGGGCTCAGACTGCTGGAGCCTGGGGGAGGGGGGAGAAGAGACTGTGGGGATAGGTTTAGCAGCCAAACTGGATTGAGGATATTTCTTTCATTTGAGCCCCTATAGAAAAGAGACGTTAACCCTTGCAGAGGTCACTGCAAGGGTTAACTTTTTTACATTCCTGTAGTCCCTCTTTAAACCACTTACTGTAAAAGACATATCAAGCTCACTTCTCGAACATGTCCCTGCAGAGAGTTGTGACTGTCACTCACGGCTCCCTGCAGGGATTCCCCCCCTTCCCGCTCCGATCCTCCAGCGCTGACTGGCGGAACAGACGGGTGAGGGGGCGGGTACAGCTGGCTCTGCCTCTAGATAGGCAGAGCCATCTGTCAATCACGCAGCTGGGTGGATCTCGACAGTAATGTCGAGATCCGTCCTGGCTGCGGCGGTCTTGGTATATAGTGAGCTGTAGCTCGCAATAAACTGAGCTTTGGGTGACGGGAGGACGCTAGTTTATGTCCTCCCGTGATCATGAGGAGAACTATGGGGAAAAACACTGACCCCATAGTTCTCCTTTAAGCTACTTTGCATATGTATACACAAGCATGACTGTCGTCATCATCCTTCATTCTTCTATTGATCAGCCTCCTGTCTTGTCTCTAGTTATAATAGGAATGTTTTACGAAGACAAAGAACGTCAGGACTTTGTGTTTACCATTTACCACTGGCTCCAAGCGCTCGCCATATTTATCGTCTACTTGTGGGCAGAGCTGCCAATGATGGTAAGAACATCTTATTTACATTTTATATACTAAATTCCATTCAGATATATTAAGGTGGGACTATTATTACCTATCTACATAACATAAGTTCACATAATATATTAGGGATGCACTGATACCAAGTATTTGGGCGAGTACTCGTACTGGCCCAAATGCTCTCCACGCCTATCCCTATACTGGAACTTCCAGTATCAGGAAGCCGGACAGCGAGTGATTACACGCTGCCCAGCTTCCTGATTGGCCTATCAGGAAGCCGGCTCCATGCTCTTTCGTCACCAGGGAGCATGGAGCCGGCCAATCAGGAAGCCGTGCGCTGTGTAAGGACTTACTGCTCAGCTTCCTGATTGGTCATTACCCGCCCCCTGGCTTCCTGATTGACCAGAAAGCTGGCTCCATGCTTCCTCGTCACCTGGTGATGAAGGAACATGGAGACGGCTTCCCTGCTAATCGGGAAGCTGGGTGGTGAATTATTACACACTTCCCGGCTTCCTTAATGGGACTTCCGGTATTCGGTATCGGCGGATAAAAATATCAGTACTCGAAACCGGTATCGGATCATCCCATCAAATTATGAAGATGCCTATATATATGGGGAGGACTTGGGTGGGCATTTCTAATATGATATGCTGAGCTGGAGTCCCTGAGTGGAAATATTTCACTATACAGGTATTGATCAGAGCAGGACCCATGTTATAAAGCTACCTGCTTCCTGTTCAGACCTGCAATCACAGCGCCTGGCAGAGGGAAGTCTTCCAACATCAACATCAAATTGCTTTGTGTCTCTGGGATGTCATATGCATCAAATGCCAAGGAAGGTGATGTTGGAAGATGTGAAAAGGTGTGTCCCAATAAACCATGTCTTTTAGGAACATCCACCTCTCAGCATGCCCACCAATCACTGTGGCACCATGGCACACATCGCATGGTACCCTTTCTATAGCCCTCAGAAATCTGTCCCTAGCATGAAAGGGCCAGTTTGTTCTCTTGGCCCCTTGCTAAGGTTTTAAGCCCCCTTTCCCCCAAGTTTACATGTTTGGGCAATGCAAGGGTTTGCATTAAGAAATGACAAGGGTGGTGTTGACCTACAGGATAGTGTTGTCTCTAAAAATGCAGATGCACTTTACAAAACGATATCCTCTTCCAATCCCTGTTTCTTTCATCATAGGCCAAACTTGGGATTATGCTGGCCTCAGCTCTAATTTCTGTACTGTCCTATCTCTGGATGGAACGTAAAATTGGCTCCAATGTGCTGCCACGCATCCCCAAGATCCCTGCCCCACGCCACAAGGTGAAGGGTTACCGCTACTTGGAAGAAGAGAACTCTGACGAGTCAGAGACAGAGGAGATGAGCGAAGATGGAGAACGTGAGCAATCTGGAAGTGAAGTAGAAAATGATGAAGGGGAGCAACCAGTTCGGCCCCTAGAGGAAGCACAATAAGCAAGAACAATGCTATGAGCAGGGAGTGGAGGAGGAGTGATGCGGTTCGGCCTCGTAAAGCTAGGCCTCACTTCTTTCATGCTTTTCTTTGCTGTCTGTTTTATTGGAAGGATTTCCCTTCTTTTCCTGTGTCAGAGATTCTACAGGAAGTGAGAGGAAAATTGTCACTGGAACGGGTGTTCCCACATAAAGATGTCCTGTTCTGGTTACAGTTATAACATTTTACATTTGCCATCATTTTCTCTCCTGCTATCAATGGTCACCAGAACAAACAGGTTCTGACTACTCTACTTTGTCCCCAATTAAAAAGTTTTGACCTTTAATATACTCTAACCTTGCAAAGTGGCACCATCTCGGAGTCAAAACATTTGGGTTTGAAACTCTAGTGCTAATTCCTTGGTGAGTTGTATTTCTGCACAGACCATTTTAAGGGTAATGTTGGCACTGGTACTGGAGTGATAGCTCAGTTGATGAAGGTACGGTTGAGGTTTAGGGTTGGTGTTTAGTTTAGGTATATTTAAGATTAGTGTAAAATTCCTACCAGTTTTTGGTTTTTTTAAATTCTTCTCTGTCTTTATTGGAGGGATTTTGCCTAACTTTACGGTACAGTCTTGTTTTCCTATTGACAAATATATCTAAACACAAGTCCAATAAGTGCTAATTAGTAAGTGACTCATTATCCTCCTCTGTGGCTGGAACATAATATTAGAACCTGGACCCATAGGACCTTTTGTTTACCTCAGGTGGGTTTTGCACCCCTATACAGGTCTATGAGAATGCAAAACCCGCTAACAGCAGGTCAAATATAGGCTAAAAGGAAGTAAAATGCACCCATTGGTTATTCTGAATGATCTCAGAAGCATCTCAAACTGCAGTCATTGACACAGGCCCTAAGGGTTATCGCTAGATGAGTGAGGTAATCACTTTTTGACTGACAGCTGACCACTTCCTATCAGAGAAGATTTTACCACTCAAGCACCACTTCCATCCAACAGCTGAACCATATACAAGTTTGAAGCAGATCCCGCGTCATGTAAACCATTCTAGAATAGGCAGGTGACTTACCATCTATTACCCTTGATAAGACATACTGTATGTCTAACTTTGGCCACTATTACTCCATGAAATGAGGATTACCATTATATGGTATGAACATTTTTTTGGAAGAGATTTTTTTTAGCGTTGTATTTTTGCACAATTGTACATGTGACATTGGCCCTAGGATCAATGCAATACCTTAGTGAAAAGCATTTGATTTCAGTTCTGGGGGTTATTCGGTTTCAGGGTTTAGGGGAATGTCCAAGTTTAAGCCCAACTCAAGTGTGTATATATATATATAGATATAGATGTACATTTTCTGTATATCTATATATATAGATATATATCTATATCTATATATATTATTTTTATTTTTTTAAGAGTTGGGAAGGGTTAGATACTCTGTTATTGCTGTTCATGTCCCTGTTGGGGAGATGTTCCTTAATTTCTTGTCAGGACAGGAAGTAAGGGGAGATTATTTATTGATGATAGAAATGTTAAAGGAGAACTATGGGGTTAAGGCTTTTCCCCATAGTTCTCCTTAGGGTAACAGGAGGACACAAAGTAGTGTCCTCCCGTCACCCTAGGCTCAGTATGTAGCTGTAGCTCGCGGTATACTGAGACGCCGCAGTATACCACGAGCTGCTGCTAGCGGTATACTGAGACGCCGCAGCTGAAGCGGATCCCGACAATTATGCCGGGATCCGCCCAGGTGTGTGACTGACAACTGGCTCTGCCTATCTAGAGGCAGAGCCAGCTGTAACCGCCCCCTCCCTCGTCCGTTCCGCCAGTTAGCGCTGGCGGATCGGAGCAGGGAGGGGGGAATTTAGCCCCTCCCCTGTCACGGCAGAGAGCCGTGACAGGATCGAGAGGTGAGCGAATGATGGTATGTGTTCGCTCACCTCCCGATCTACTGAGCCGACCTGTGACAGTCTCATTGTCACAGGTCGGCTAGAACTATGAGGTGAGTGAAAAGCACTCACCTCATAGTTCTCTTTTAAGTCTTTCCCACTCTATCCATATGTTAAAAACAGAATGGCGGGAGTTCGGCTTTTATATAGGTATTATATATAATGTCAGCGCTGGCGGATCGGAGCGGGGAGGGGGGAATTCAGCCCCTCCCCTGTCACAGCAGAGAGCCGTGACAGGATCGAGAGGTGAGCAAATGCCGGTATGTGTTCGCTCACCTCCCGATCTTCTGAGCCGACCTGTGACAGTCTCATTGTCACAGGTCGGCTAGAACTATGAGGTGAGTGAAAAGCACTCACCTCATAGTTCTCCTATTAAGTCTTTCACACTCTATCCATAGGTTAAAAACAAAATGGCGGGAGTTCGGCTTTTATATAGGTAGTATATATAATGCTTTACTTCTAGACCACGTGTCAAACTCAAGGCCCAGGGGCCATTTCCTAGACTTCTACTTTCAGATCTAGGTATTAAGTTATTACTAAAACCAGTGATAATCCAATGCAGAGACAATTATGATAAAGATTAGATACATTGAAATAGTCTTACAGATACCTTTGAGGGCAACCATAACGTTGATGCGGCCCACAATTGAATTGAGTTTGACACCCCTGTAATCTAGACATTAAGAAGGTGAGAATAATGTGCTGGTTGACCAAAGGTGCATGCTAGCTAATCCTAGTGTCACTTGCGTGCTTAAAGTGAACCTTTACCCACTTTTACTACATCAGCATTCAGCTCTGCATACTGATATGAAATCATCGTACATTTATTAGTTAAAATGACATTAAAGTAAAAAAAAAATGTTTCCCTCCCCCCAATGTTAATGTCAGCACTTACCTTAAATGATGTCTCTTAATCCGATCTTCTTCTTTCCTGATGTTTTCATCTGTCCCTCCAGCGTTGCTGTGGGTCTCCGATCCAGCGCTGACTCCTCTGTCCTTGCTGGCACTACCTGTCCCACAGTGTCTGCATGCGGCTGCACTTACCATATACTTACCTTGTGTCTCTGCTCGTCTCCCGGCCAAAAATCCGAACTACACATGCGCCCGCCCCAAGAAGCTATGCGGCTGCCCGAGAATTTTCAGATTTTCGGACGGGAGCGCGCGGGGAAGACAGCGGTAAGTTTAAACCGCTTTTCAAGCTTTTTTTTTGCATATATCTACTGCTTGCTAGCCTCATATATGCAAAAACACCGGAGGGTTTAATAACCCTTTAAACATATTTCTCTTTTACTTACAATTACTATTTTTCCACTTCCCGGTCCTCTTAGGCACTATTGATGCAGCCCATGCCTAAGAGATGCATCATGGGAGGGTTGTGTAAACTGCACAATCTTGGGAAAGGCCTGAAGTTTGGTTTTTAACATAATTACATTCTTGCAAAAGAAAGTTGTTATTTTTTCCTCTTCAGATCTATAACATACCAGATAAATTTTAGTGTGAGCTGTACCTATCCTACCTCAATACAATGTAGCACAATTATAAGCAGAATATATGGTCGTTATATGTACCGGTAGTTGGGGATTATCCATTCAAGTTAAGATAGGTTCCTGTATATCGGCTTTGGCCATATACATTTCCAATCAAATTTAAGAGTCAGACATAATTGATCCACATGTTTCAGTCATGCAGAGAAGAACAGGAGTAGTCACATCATAACTGTGTACACTTATCTGTTCTTACGAAGTTCGCAGGACAGTTGGTGACCATTTTGTTCAGTCTAAGCAATCACAATTTTCCACAGCGATTGGTCGTGTATGGGCACATTAAAGGGGATGCACACCTCAAGGCTGGAAGTCTTCGAAGTGTATTTTCCTTAAAGGAGTTTTCAGTTTTTGGGTGGATCTCCTTTTTTTTGTATAACGACCCGAAGAATGTTAAATGTTTTTGCTATCTGTATAGTCTAGAAATATATATAAAGTAGGTTTCTGCTTACGATATTTTTCATTGTGTATTTTTTTTAAATCAGATTTAATATAAACGTTTAAATCATGTTTGTTTTATATATTGTAAGATGGACTTATTAATAAAACCGACATAAATAAAAGTTGAATATCACTTCATTTCTTGCGTATAATAAGATGCATCTGAATGTTCAACGGCACCAGAGAGTGAAAGGAAAATACCACTTTTATTAAAAAACTAATATACATACACTCTCTGCTTTTTATATCTATGTTCATATATTTTTGTATATTGTTATCTCCCTTCTAATAATAAAAATGTCTATTACTAAAAAAAAAAATTAATATAGTATATAAAATCACTACTCAAACCATTATGTCATTTAATGTTATTAAAAATTACCTTTTCATTTCCCACTGGGTAGAATAATTCTCTCTAATTGTGCCGTGATCATTATCATTTAGAATTATCACCAGAACAAGCGGTGACGGGTGGCAACTGACCAAAAGAGAAATTCCCCTCACTTTTATAGATGGTTCTCACTTCCTGTTGCTTCTTTGGGACAGGAAGTAAAGGGGTAATCGCCCTAATAGGATGCAGGGGACTGAATGGCTTTACCCTTTCCTCACTCTAGCCAAAAAAATGTGTGCAGGCCAGTCAAGTTCCTCCACCCCAAACTCCCCCATCCATGTCTTTATGGACCTTGCTTTGTGTACTGGTGTGCAGTCATGTTGGAACAGGAAGGGGCCGTCCCCAAACTCCTCCCACAAAGTTGGGAGCATGAAATTGTCCAAAATGTCTTGGTATGCTGATGCCTTAAGAGTTCCCTTCACTGGAACTAAGGGGCCAAGCCCAACCCCTGAAAAACAACCCCCCACCATAATCCCCCCTCCACCAAACTTTACACTTGGCACAATGCAGTCAGGCAAGTACCATTCTCCTGGCAACCGCCAAACCCAGACACGTCTATGGGATTGCCAGACAGAGAAGCGTGATTGGTCACTCCAGAGAACACGTCTCCACTTCTCTAGAGTCCAGTGGCGGCGTGCTTTACACCACTGCATCCAACGCTTTGCATTGCACTTGGTGATGTAAGGCTCGCTCGGTCACGGAAACCCATTTCATGAAGCTCTCTACGCACTGTTGTTGTGCCAATCTGAAGGCCACAGGAAGACAGTTAGCGACAGTTGGCGACTTCTGTGCACTGTGCGCTTCAGCATGCGCTGACCATGTTACATGGTCTACCACTTTGTGGTTGTGTTGTTCCCAGTTGGTTCCACTTTGTTATAATACCACAATAACAGGTGACCGTGGAATATTTAGTAGCAAGGAAATTTCACGGAACACCTGAACCCAATGATTTTGAGGGGTGTCCTAATACTTTTGGCAATATAGTGTGTGTGTGTATATATATATATATATACTATATGCAGTTCTTTCCATCCAGATTTCTCATCTGATTCTTGCCTTTCTGCAGATGTCTTAGAACATATGCCTCTGCCTACACAGTTATATCACAGAAAGCATTGCTAACATTCCTCCAGACTTCAATTCACACAGCCCAAATCTCCAGCAGGGATGGCCTTAGGACTCCTAAAGGGACACTGGGAATGGTCTGTTTCACTTGATGGACCTGCTGGTGGTCTTGCTTGCCTCCATGCCCTCTAACTGCTTCCATTTCTCCAGATACTGGAAGTGTAATGTAAATAGTAACTTTACGACTGCAGGTTACTGGGCATGAATGAAACAACGAGGAGCAACAAGTACCTTATTGGCTTTGCCCAAACAAGTCTCACTCCATGAGTTGCATTCTGTGTAAAATACGATATGTGAAAAATCCAACTAAGAGCATGCCAGAATGGCAATAACCACTGGGCAAAGCAAAGAACTTAGTGGTGGTCCTTGGAAACTCCTAATGCTGGGGTAAGGGAACAGAAGAAGTAGGATAAATGGAAGGTGAGGATAGAGAGGCAAAACAACTGACAGAAGTCATCATAGAACAAGCAACAGCAGAGATATAGCAAGGCAATGTACAGACCTAGTACAAAGTTGCAAATCCAGAAAGCAGTTTATGGTTTCGGCAAACTCTTCTACCTAAACTTGGCTAATTTGCCTTCATAACTGCTCTTGCATGGAGGTTAGCATGTTCCCCATCAATTCTTTCTGCTCAACTAACCCCTTCCTGTATCCAGGCAAATGAAAACTCCATATCCTGTGGCATATAAATTTGGAAATGCAAGGCGGCCGAAGACAGTGGACTAGAACAATGAGATAGAAGGCAAACAAACCAAGAATGGGTGATAGCCAAGAAGCAAAGAGGACAATCAGGAAGTATTGGGAACTAGATAGACACAGACAACTGAGTAACAAGCAACGTAAAAAAAAAACAATCAGGCAACCAGATCCTGGACAATGTGATTGATGGTCATTTACACCATGGGATTTTTTTTTGATAAGGAATTTTACTAAGGTGTATAAGTTTATTTACTTTTTAATCTATTTGTGAATAAGTAACCAGGGGTACTATGTACTCCATACTAATTCACGTGTGGGGGGAGGGTAGATATGTGAGGGTCCCCTTATCTTGATCGTCCCCATGTTGAGGGCATGTGGCCTGGTATGGTCCTGACTATTGACCTGCTAGGCTGCATGCCTGTATAAGGGTCTGGTATGGATTGGGGGGGCGCACACTCTTTCTTCTTGGGCTGAAAGAGACCACACGAGAAGAGGAAACCATGCTAAATCTTCCCGAACAATTCTGCAAACCCTGAAATGGAAGAATGGGCATGATCTGGTATACACAGGGAAGGGGTCAAAGGTCCACATGCAGTTGATTTCCATAGCAAGAACTTGAGCTGAATAGCCCCACTTGAAAACCACACAAGATTAATGGCATTGCCAATAACAGTGTCCAGTGCAGGTCCAATGAGATGATTTCCCTTAAAGGGCAAGTAAACTAGATGTTCCTTGGCAAGGCTCCAGCCATTTGTTCTCATTGCTCCATAACACGCGGGCTTACCCTTGTGATGGAGGGTGTGATGGCATCAGTCTTGAATCCCGCCGTTGCCACCAATATGTATTTATGGCACTCTCAACCTTACTCTGCTCAGAGATTTTCCAGCTCACAAGTCAACCAAGTGCCAGCAGACTAAGAAAAATCACTACTGGGGACCATTAACTCTGCAGTTAACCCCTTATACACAAATAGCTACCACCAGAAATGGAGACCAGTCACAGTATCTGATGTAACAATTCTGACCTCCAGGAAATGTCTGTGACACTCACTGCCATGCAGACAGGAAGGTAACAGAGTTTAGATTATGGAAGTGTTCTTCAAAGAGGCAAATATTCTTGAATGACTTATTTAAAGCATTAAAAGAATCAGCTTAACATATTTTTTTTTAAATACCATTTTAATGAAAGAAAGAAAAAATAGTGCAAGAAAAAGGTTTTAAGGAACATTTATTACAAAATAGACAACAGCAACAGTAAAATAAATGTAAATAGAAGGTGAAAAGTACTTAACAGGTTCTGCCTTGTCTTTGATTCTGGCAGAGTCCACTTCACTTCAGCACAAGTCCGATTTTGATAGAGTCACTGGTCCTCAACAATGACTCTCAGCATTCATGCATAGTTTCATGTTTGAGTATACTTCAGTGGAAACTCCTTTAATATCATCATGTTTCTAATTGTATCAATATTTCCGTATGACCATGTTTTACAGTATAACAACCAACATATTATTGCAATTCACCTTCTGAATATTACAGCCTAGGCGTGTTTGGCACCTAATTGATAGTTACTAGGGATGCACCGATATCGATACTAGTATCAGGAAGCTGGACAGTGAGTCATTACCCGCCCCCCGGCTTCCTGATTGGCCAGAAAGTCGGCTTCTTGGATCCGGCTTTCTGGCCAATCAGGAAGCTGGGCACCGTGTAATGACTCGCCGCCTGGCTTCCTGATTGATTGGGAAGCCGGCCAATCAGGAAGCCGGGGGGCGAGTCATTACCTGCCCCACGGGCGCCTGCACAGACTCCAGATCGTTTGTACCGCCATTGTCTTCCCCAGGCACCACTAGCCCCGTGCGGCGCCTGGGAGCGGCTCAGCTGGTCTCCCCGCAATGATCGGAGAGAGAATCAGCGGCTTTCAGCCGCTCATCTCTCCTCTGATCACTGGACCCGGAAGTGTTGTGTATTATATCACTTCAGGTGTCACTGTACACAGCTCTTAGACCTCAGCTTCTTTGATGTCCCTAGGTGACATTAGGGGTCTGAGACCCCTGATGTCCCCATAAAGAGGACCTGTCACACCCTATCTGCTATTACATAGGGTGCTTGTTAGCCCCTATGTAATAGCAATAGGGTTAGTGTATAAAAAAATAAAAAGTGTTTAAAAGTTATAAAAATTAAAATAACATAAAAGAAAAAAAATGCGAAAAAAATGTTTTAAGTCCCCCGCCCCCCACATTAACACGGAACCATGCGTCGGTGCGCCTACGTGCGAAAACAACAATTGCGCTACACACGTTACATATCAATCATTCTAGAGCCATCAATCACTGTTGGCGCTAAACTGATGAGCGGTAAAAGCGTTTTAAATGTTCCCTACACGAAATTTTGGGTATTTGCTTCTTTTGCGGCTTCACGGGCGAATGCAATTTTAAGGCTTGACATGTTTAGTATCTATTTACCTGGTGTGACCCCGTCTTTTATATGTTACCAAAAAATTGGGTATTATATTCTGTTTTTGTGCACTAAATTTTAATTTAGGTCATTTTTTCATAAAAATACTGGTTTGATAAACATTTGCGCAATGTAAAAAATTGCAACTAGCATTTTTTGTATTCTACAGAGCCTCAGCTTTCAGAAGATATATCATTGTTTGGGGGTCTGCAGCTGTTTTCTAGCCAACAATGTATATTTTATCACGTGTGCGCACATGGTAAGAAAATGCCCCGGACAGCAAGTGGTTAACATGCTTTAGTAGAATATAAACAGAAGAATCCAGACTTTAATATATTAATGCAGATTTGTGATTTTTATTCAAACGTTACATCGGATTTTTTTTTTTTGTTCTAAAATGTCTTACATAGTAAAATAGAACACTGTGATTTGTTTATATATATAAGGAGATCAAACTACTGTAAATGTATTCTATAAAAACTCTATAAGCTTCTATATCAGGTTATATAGTTCAGAAGTTCACACAGAAATGATTGCACAGTTTAGGGTAGAAGTGGCTTTTATAATGTTCAGTGTGCCCATCAGAGAGAACTTTCCATGGGATTCCAGCTCCACCTCTATACGTTTTACTTTCTTGCTTAGTTTTAAAACAAATGATGTCATGCTCCCCCTGCTAAAGCATTCATAGAAAGACATGCGGGTGTGTCCCAATACTGGTGAAAATAGTTGGAGGAGCCAGGGTCCCTGAAAATGACAAAAAACTGGCCAGCGATTGGCTATACCCGTGTCCACCGGAATTTGGGCTATTGCATACTTTCAGAGTATCCCCTCCCTTTACCTACTCTCCTGCAGCTATTGCACACTTTCAGAGTATCCCCTCCCTACACCTACTCTCCTGCAGCTATTGCATACTTTCAGAGTATCCCCTCCCTACACCTACTCTCCTGCAGCTATTGCACACTTTCAGAGTATCCCCTCCCTTTACCTACTCTCCTGCAGCTATTGCATACTTTTAGAGTATCCCCTCCCTATACTTACTCTCCTGCAGCTTAGGAACGGCAATCTTAGATTTCCCCCACAGTGCCACTGCAGGTGAAAACTGGTATTACAATTTGTCTGTTCAAATATAGTGCCATACATGGTTCATGCAGTAAATGCGAGTTAGCATCAAGAAAGGGTGCAGCTTTTGTCTTCAAATGCGGTGGTGGGGTGGACTGCACTATGCTACCACATTGAAGATAACAAAATAGAGTCCCACTTATCATGTGTATCAAAGTGTTTCAGTCAACCCTTTTTTCCCCCCTTAGTTATGGATAGAGTAGGGAAGGGTTAGAACCCTGTCACTTTTTTTGTGTGTGTGTGTCAATGCTGGGGAGATGCAACCTCTCCATTTGTCCTGGTGACCACTATCACTCAGGCAGAAAGTGATGGGAAATCCAAAATTCGACAGCTGTCACTGAAACAGGAAGTGAGGGGGAATCTTGAAATGGGGATACCTGTTCTATCTCTTTCCTCTTTCTTGCTGTTGTGTCTCCAGGGCAAAAAGTCAGAAAAAATCTCCCAAGTAAGACAAAGACAGCAAGAAAAACCCGGCAAAGATTTTAACCATTCCCTAGTCAATCCAAAACTGAAAAAACAAAAAACTTTTGACAGAGAAACACTTTAAAATAAAATAGTCCTTTAACAAGCAGGCATTTGGCTTTGGGATTTAGTGTGTCTGTCTTCTCAGAGCTGGGACAGACACCCGGATCTTCTCAGCCAGTATGAAGGCAATCTTCTTCTCATAATAAGCAGCTTCATTAATAAAGACCGGGTAAATTGGCTTCTCTCCACTGTAAGGAATTGACTGTCCATCCAGAGTCAGAAAGATCAGGTCACCGGGATGTAGCAATGAAAAATCCTTATCCTACAAAGACAGGTTATTGGTTGAGGTTTTTTAACTTTAGGTTTTTTGGTGAAAATAACAAGGATTACAACATTGCAACTATAGAACCAAAGAGTACAATACCTTATAGATGTACTGTATATATCTATCCATCGATAGATCGATAGATAGATAGATAGATAGATAGATAGATAGATAGATAGATAGATATCAAGTGACCGTGAGGCCAGGGTTATAAATCAGATATATGATTATTATGACATTAATGGGTATCTTAACAGAAAATCCTTATAGTTTGTTTATACGAAAGGCTTAACATGTAGGAATATGAGAAGGAAGGAAAATGGAGTGTAAAAAAATGTTTCACTTAACTTTATTGCTATCACACAGGAGCTAGCAAACACGCCCCTGTGTGATAACCTTTGGAGGTGACAGGTTGTCTTTATTGACCCTGTCACCTCCAATCCAGGAGTTCTAGCACAGCATTGTGCTGGAACTCCTGTGACAGATGAGATGGGAAGAGCACAGCTCTCCCCTCTCGCTGTATACACGGAGCGGAAGGGTTAGTTTTAACTCTGCTGCTCTGCTCACTGCATCGGCGGCCAGTGAGGAGAGACTCGGCGGCCGTGGGGAGGACGGAACCAGAGGAGAGAGGTAGGTGTGGGGGAGGACGGACAGGCTGCACACATTTTACAACTGATCGCGACGATCACTTGTAAACGAACAAGCGGCTTCCCCACACTACATTTAGTCCCGCCTTCCCAAAGCAGGACTAAATGTAGAAAGCGCAACTTAACGCCCGGAACTCCCTGCCGGGGGTAGAAGATAGTAAAGTCCCTTTTTGTGCCAAGAAGTAAGGTTATGGTAAGGTATATGTTATTCATACGTTCTCAATTGAATGGGGACTTCACATGGATTGGTATTAATTTCTTTATAGTTAGTTAAAAAGCGCCATGCTTGAAGGGTGGACAGGATAGTGGGATAATCAGGAGGCTTAAGCATTTTGTCTAGAGAATGGGCTATCAGCCAAGCTTTAATATCGCCCATAGGGACAACATTGTGTTCCTTAACTAGTCGTAATGTGTGGGATGGTGTTTGAAACCAAGCTGTAAATCGGTCTAAATGGGAGGCCTGATAATAATGTTTTACGTTAGGAAAGCCCATTCCTCCCAAACGTTTGTGTCGCCATAAAAAGGAGTGTGGTACTCTGCTTTTCTTACCTTGCCAAATAAAGCTGTCGATAATGCTTTGCAATTTATAAAAAAAAAGGACGTAAAGCGCTGTGCAAACTATTGGCGCTATATACATCCTGAATAATAATAATAATAATACATAATCTTCTTGGGAAGAATGGCCATCTTAAAAAAGTCAAAGGTCTACCAACCCAAGATAGTTCAAATTTACTGAGACGGGACAATTCCATTGTAAGATTTTCTAGGAGAGGGAGGAAGTGTTGTTTGTATGTGGCGTTGGATGTGAACGACAAAAGAATAACTAGATAAGGGATTTTTTAATCAGCCCAGCTGAATGGGAATTCTTTTTGTAATTTACAAGTCATTGTAGGGTTTAAATTTAAATCTAATATCTGGGATTTCCCCTCATTCATTTTGTAATAGGATAACATGCCAAACATGTGAACAGTTTTCTGAAGGAAGTCGCCGGTTCTCAGAGCATTAGGTTCAGGGGCATAACTAGAAATCACAGGGCCCCGTAGCAAAATTTTGTATGTGGCCCTGTAATTTCTAGTTACGCCCCTGGCAGAGCTTCGTATGTGATATGTGATACCAATTAAAGTAAAGTAGAAAAAAAAAAATAACAGTTTTTAAAATTAATATTAAATGAAATAAATGTAAAAATAATTTGAAAAAAAATTAATGTCCCCTGCGAGCATGCACGTCTTCACGTAAATGCGCGTTGGGTGCGCCTACGTATGAAAACGACAATCACGCTACACATGTTGGGTATTGCCACACACGCTGAAGTGAGAGCAATAATTCTAGGGCCAGTATTTATGCGTATCTCTAAATTGATGACCTGTGGGGGCTTTTAAAACGTCGTCTATGGACTTTCTGGGGTACTGAAATTTGAGTTTCACGGACACACACAATTTTTAAGCTGTGCATGTTGGGTATCTATTTACTCGTTGTAACCTCATCTTTTATATTTTATTTTTTTTAATGGGTATTTAATTGTGTTTTGGGGCATTTAAGGGCATTTTTCACTCCATTTTGGGGTTTGCAGGGCCGGTGCTGCCACTAGGCAAACTAGGCAGCCGCCTACGGCGCACTATTGCCTAGGGTGCAGCCTCGAACACTCACCTCCTCCACGGCACGGCGCCCCTCGTCTATTTCAAATTGCAAAAGCCAATAGCAGGCTGGCTATTGTACCCGCCCACTGATCAGAGGAGCGGAACTGAGAGACAACTTTCTCTGTTAGGTTAGTTCATCTGCTCAGTGGTGGGTTTCAATAGCCAGTCTGCTATTGGCTATTTCAAATTAAAATAGCCAATAGCAGTCTAGATATTGCTCCCGGCTGCTTATGAGGGGGAGGGGGGGGGGATAGGGGGTTGCGCCGCGGGAGGAGGACTGAGGGGGGCAAGTAGCTGGTCTTGCCTAGTGCGCAAAGTAGTCTAGCCCCGGCCCTGGGGGTGTGATAATACGTTACGCTAATATTGTGCAACATAAAAATGTTAAACTGCCAAGATTTTATTCTACAGGGTCTTGGCTTTCAGGAAATATATAATGTGTGGTATATAAGCCAGTTACATACTTACAGTATATGTTTCTACCCACCCACCTCCTGGCATTATGATGTTACACACATTATGCCAGTTACATTCCCGAGATAACATTGTTATTATTAAGTATGACACAACCCTAAATACAATCCATTTATCTCCAAAAATTGATACGGCACGTACCTGCAGGGAAGGATGGATGACCGCTGATATCTCCCCATCCGATGACCGGGGAAAATCCACCTGACCAGAACACTGGTAAGTATCAGTTTCAAAAGCTGGAAACTCCATTCCTAGAAGGCAGTGTTGAACATATGTGAATTACTAGCCTTAGTCTATTGCATTTAAAGTGAACCTGTCATCACAATAACAAATTAGTAATACGCCCCTAACAGCAGACATGTCAAGTCCACAATCAAGGTGAACTCTATATGTCCATTTTTACAGGAGTGCCAATTTCAGGCTCTGTTTCACCTAGGGATGCACCGATACTAGTATCGGTATCGGTGCCGATATCGAGTATTTGGGTTAGTACTCGTACTCGCCCAAATGCTCCGATACCTAGCACGAGTACTTCCTGTATCAGGAAGCCCGGCAGCACATCATTACACGCTGAGAGAGCATGGAGCCGACTTCCCGGCCAATCAGGAAGCCGGGTAGCGTGCAATGAGTACTTGATCAAAAGTACTCGGTCTTAAAAAAGTGGTATCGGTACATCCCTAGTTGCCATCTGTCCAGGACTCACCCGGACAGTTCGGGTTTTGAATGCTGTTTCATGGCAGCGAAAACCCGAACACAAGATGTCAGGCATACAGGGGCAACCAAAATTAAGATCGGAGCTACTGCCCCCCTCACTGAAAATAGTCTCAACTGTGATATTTACATATAGTATGAATAAGCCGCGACTCATTCTCCCCCAAAAAATGTCTGCACGTCGCTAGAGTGCTCGGGTTTCGCTGAAAGAAAAGGTGGCAACCGTAGTTTCACCCATGGTATTACACCATGCAATAAGGACACATCTCTGTTGGAGGCTGAGCCACTGGGGATTAGGGATGGGCTCGATGTTCGAGTCCAACAACAGTTCAACTCGAACATCGGTAGTGTGTGTTCGGCGAACTATCAGGGCGTTCGGTGGGCTTTTCACCAGCCGAGCGCCTCACAAGGCACTGCACACCGCACAGTGCCGTGTGAAGCCCTGATTGGGTAAAGCAATGCATCTAACCATAGGTGCCATAGGACAAAATCAGCTCTACCACTTGCCACAGCAATGCTTCTGATTCCTCCCTGGTGGTTGATGCATGCCACGATCGCTGTGTTTTCCATCTAAATCTGGATTGGATGAGCCTCCAACAGGGTGATCCAACACTGAAGGAACAGACAAATTGCCAAAAGCTCCAGGATGCTTATCAGGAAACAAGATTCCTCTGACAACCGAGTCCCCTGCACTAACAAGGTGCTTAGCATTCGTCGCCAGTGGGACAGGAAGAAAGACTTCCCAAATTCCAGAGCTGCATTCCTGGGACAGGGATAACCTGGTCTTTGGTAGAGTGGAGAGGAGTTCACATTTAGGCAGGCTATGCTGCCTGTTATGAGGTGAGCTTATCTAAAAAAGGCACAAAATCATTGAATGCCTGTGAAGATAAGTCACTAGCACATTTACATTGATGTACAGGTCTGTATGCATGTATGAAGCACAACAGAGATCAGCAAGTCACATGCTCCAAGAGTTTTTTTTAATTAGTTTTTATGATTCTGTGTTGCGATGCTAATGGATATTTCGGACACCCACAGGATTTGCAAAAGCGTCTGCTTGGCTGTTGACAGAGAGCTGGTTTCTCACAATGGAAGGTGCCTTCTAAACAGACAAAACTGGTTTTTGATGCTCCAGCGCCTCTAGGTGGCGCCGGAGCAGCTCCTGCATTTCCAGTGCTCACCTGCAGGTGTCTCCAGGCAGCCAGTGGCTGTCAGGGACCTGAGCGCCTCCAAGTGGCACTGTGACACTAGAACCAGGACCTGCAGCTCCAGGGCTCACCCGCAGGTGTCTCTGCAATTAGGCACCACCTGTTGATGATCTGGGAGGGTATTTAATCCCTCGATTAAGTGAGCCTGGTGCCACAGTATTGTCGCCATTACCTGAGTCCTCCTTGTTGCCCTAACCTGTATCCCGAGTCCTGTATCACTTGTTTGTGGTTACTTTATTTTGGTGTGTCTAATAAACTGTACGTTCATAAGCTCATAGGCATTGTCTAGTGTGGTCACGCATTTGGTCCTCCCGTGTGGGTACCTGCATGCCGTGTGGGGACACCTGCACATGGTACCCTGACACAATGGTATGCCTGCCCTGTATTGTTCCCCATTATTCGTATCACAATGGGATAGTGTTATGGGGAAACCTTGTGTACAATCACACCTAGATTGGTCAAGACTTATTCAATCTTGACTACTGATGGCAATTCTTGATACTATGCTGCCACCTAGAGGTGGGCAAGTGAAATACATTGTATTTCACCTTTATACAAGTTTTGAGGGGCAACACCTACAAGTGGGATGCCATTCTTCTCTGAAAAAAAGCCAGCAGCCCAAACTTTGAGTACGGACTTCACTATGGACTCTAAACAAGGAAGGACTGAACTCTAATGCAAAGGACTTAGACACCAGAGACTGCAACGAGAAGCCATTTTCCTGCGAACGCTTAATTGCCAAGAAGTCCTGTTCATTAAGGAATTTACGCAATATGCAGCCTTTAAGTAATTAACAGGCAGCGCTCCGTCCATGACAGGTTACACAGCGGGGGGGATTTCCCTGCTCAGTAACCTGTAATAAGCCACTCTGACTGGAGAAAAAGCTGTCAGCTTCATACTTGAAGCTGACAGCCTTTTCCTCCATAATACTAGGTGAGGCTTTGCCTCCCCTGACCGCACGTCCCTGGTAGAAGCAACAGGTTGATCTCTAGTTTCAGAATCTAGAGTCTCTGTGGCCGATGGCTCAGCAGCTGCTAAGGCTGCAGATAATCCTATACACAATCTGCTGGTGAGGACACAGGAGCACGCTTCTGGCCTCCAAGTCAGCAAACACCGGGTCATTTGGATCATAAAGTCTTGCATGACTGTAGTACAGACCTCAGCTGAAAGTACCCAGCCACACCCAACAGACCTAAAGAGGACGCCATAACTCCAGCCTGAAGATATTGCCACCATCAGCAAGTGTGCTGCAAGCAGTCTCCGAGCCATTAGTAGAAAGTGAGCTGAGGGCACCCGGTACAGCAAGACTTTCCCTGACACCCCAATCCAAGATGTCGCAGCCACAGTCCAATACGACAATGTATAGGATCAGGAAAAAAGGCAAAGCATAATGAACTCACAAAACCCGGACAGCTGATAGCAGACCAAGACTCCAAAACCGAACTGTCCGGGAGGAAACCAGCCGGGCGGCAACCCTAGGTCGGGTAGGAATGGAACGGGAGATTTCCGCTAACAAATGCAGCTCTGCTTGAAATATCAGGTTTTTTTTTGTAATGATCTGCTTTATTTTTTAGTAAATCATTTCTCACTCGTACCTTTGTTGAGGTGATTAATAAAGTCCAAAGTCATTTCAATAACTGTCTTCATTTTCTGCAGTATATCAGCACGGACAACCCCCTGCGGCTGAGGACCTAACTCAAACCCTGCAGCGAAAGACACACAAGTCATTATAAAAGAAAAAACAAAGCGGCTTCTTATAAATCTCAGAGTTCTACAAAAGTATCTATTGCTTCATATAAAATAAAGGAATGTGTAAGAGACTTACCTGCAGATGGACTCCTGCCCATAAACGTGCACGCACACAAGTATGCAATCCATTGCCCAAAGTTCCTGGAAAACGTGCGGTTTAGCAGGTGAACGCGCGCGTACGGGAACGTTTATGTGCGATAGCACGCGTACGTGAGCGCGCAGAAACGTGCTTGTTAGCGTACAGGTGCACGCTCATTAGCATGAATACTATCCTATTTAAACAGATGTGGCAGTGCGTGGCAATGCCACAGAGTATGCTGGCAACACGGTCACCCAGGAAATCCAGCCAGAGGGGCTGAGAGGTTCCAGAATGCAAATAGTTCTGCAGGGAAGAAACTGGCCTTTCATTTCCTTCCAGTTTTTCTGGATTGTAGCTGGAATCTGGATCTCTGGAGATTTCTTTGTGTTCTGGGTGGGATGAAATCCCCAGTCCTGAGGTCAGGTGTTGCCAGTCATCAGGTGGCTGAGAGCAGCCTAATTAAGAGCTCAGACAAGAGCTCAAGTGGTGGAGAAGTTGGTGTGGGCTGCAGGCACATGAGGGCTCCTGCTGGGAAGAGGGACAGGTTGTGTCCAGAAGCCAGAGTGGAGCCAGGTGGTTGTATGTGCGCTGGAGGCACACGAGGAACCGCCTGGAGGGCTGGAAGGCGTAGAGAGACTGAGAGCAGCCTTATTAAGAGCCCGGACCAGAGTTCAGGGGAGGAGAGCTGTGGGTGTGCAGGAGGCACACGACCACAGGCAGACTCTGCTGCGTGCACGAGCACAAGGGACACAGTCAGTAAGGCTGGAGAGGTCAAGAGGGTTGGGGAACCCTGAGATAACACTTGGAGCTGAGGAAGGCTGCTGAGTAATACTGAGGACTGTATTTACAGAGAAATACGGTAAAGTCCTGGGACTATCACACTGGAAGTTGAGGAGGAACTAACCAGCTGTAGCTGTGAGAGAGAGACTTGCTGTATTGCTGTGCTGTGCCTTGCTGGCAGGACTTATATTCCTGGGAAAGGACTCCCCCAGGTTTGGGACTTTGTCAGTGAGACACGTTTATTTTCTGTTATGTGTGTGGAATTAAAGCTCCTTTATGTTACAGAAGAATAATAAAGACTTTTTGGTTAAAGGAAAAGCCTGTGCCAGTGCTCTGTGAGCTCCCCAACATCACACAGACATGATGCCATGACCAAGTTGCTGAGTGGTCTTCAGCTTGTCCCTGTGTGCCCTGTACTCTGTTCTTGTATCCTGATCTGTGATTCGGCACCTCAAGATTCGGCTCCCTGTGTATGACCTCATCTTGAACCTGACTTCCCTCCTGGTCTGCCACTTGGTGGATCGCTCCAACAGCATCCTGAGCAACGACATCCAGCCAGTGCTTCCTTGGCCTCATACCCATTGCCTGCTCTGGTTTCAAGAGGTCCCGGTGTCATCTCGGTCCTGCCGATTCACCGGCTGGTCCAACGCACTCAAGCGCCTCCTCAAGAACCGGCCAGCCGCCAGTATCGGCACCTGTGCTCCGCTCTGTCCTTACATCCCCTGTCACTACTTCCAGAGGTGTGGGACAAGAGGTGCACGGGCAGCCCCGTTCTCAGCGGAGTCTCCGGTCAGGTACCTGATAGAATGCTTTTATTTGCAAATGATGGTCTCAAGGATTGGGTTCTCCTTTCCTGTTGAGACTCATTACACTACGTCTGTGAGTGCCTTTTGGGCTTTTCAGCATTAAGCAGTTTTTTGCCAGATTTTTAACATTGCCAAATGGTCTTCTGTGCACATGTACTTTAGTCCTACCAGGTGAACGTTTCAGGCTCATTTGATGTTAGCTTTGGGTGTATAGCCCTTCAAGCAGCAACTTAAGCAGACAGTCCCTAGCTTCCTGTTGCTACATTTGGCTTGTTAGCAATTGATTGCTATGTTGCTTACCCCTCGGTAGGGCTGTTTTTTGGGATGCCCCAAGGATTTAAGACTTCCTTTGTCTTCAATGGACAAGTAAATACCCATCGTAAGACCCTTTTCTTGGAATCCATTGAGAGACACAGACCCCTGTGTGTTTATGATCATGCTCTCTGTACTGCTTTGCTACAAAACTGAGGTATGCTGGTACTAGGAGGGGTTTTACCCTAGGCTTATACTTTTTTGTTTGCCAGTGCCCAATCCTCTTGTGGACGGCAGTATAACCCAAAGGTTTAGGACTTCCTGTGCCCCTTAAAGGACTCCAAGGTAAAGATTTTATGGTGACTTCAAAAATCCTTGGCCAAATCCCTTTGGCAGGTTTACATGTGCATTTTTATTGTGTATTTAGCGGTTTACCAACAATGTCTACTTTATAAAAAAAAATTCAGGAAAAAAAAAAAACACACAAAAAAATAAATAAATAAAAAAATAGATGTTAGGGAATCAGCCCTCTCAGGGTGAGATGTTAAAGAAAGCAGATGCGTTTGTAGTAGTGGCCTTTTTCTAACATATAACACATAGGAACCTACTGACTTTAAACACTGCTTCTTGTACTCACCAAGACCACATTTGGCAACAGAGTCCACGCTATAGAGGTCTGTCCCAGGCTTCGCGTACACATATATCCTTGGATTATAATGCGGAAGATGAGTCTAGATGATGACATAAAATAGAAGAGATTCAAGCTGAATGTCATAAGAAGATCACATGACCTTCTTGCAGCTTCCCAACAGCCCTGCTAAAGATTGGTGGTTGATAGTGGGACAATCCAGCCATTTTTTCCTTCTTTTATACATAGCATAGTACCTAATATGTATATGTTTTCTATGTTTCCTCAGGAAATACAGATAAAAAGCATGCCATGTGTGTATGTTAGTTAGCTGCTAGGCCGTTGTGCTGATTTACTTGGAACAAGGGTGCAAAATCAGGAAAGTCGGAGAAAACTCAGAAGTCCTACACCCGGGGCCTTAAGTAATTTTCAGGCCTAAAATTTGGAATATAACATGGGTACAAAAAATGAAAAAAAGGCCTCAGTCATGAAGGGGTTAAAAGGGAAATATCAGGGGTCTGTTTAGACAGTAACAGTAAAGGAAAAAATATATAATTTTATGAAAATAAATACATCAATAAAAATAAAATATTTTGAAAGGGTTAGACATCTTTTTTTTTATTTTCAGTTTTGAAAACTTCATTTCGGTGCATCTCTATCGAGAATTTTGAAACCTTGGTTAGCTTTTATAAGTTTCTAAACTAAAATGAATATCAAAGAGTGAAGTGAAGTCTTCAAAAAGAACTTAGACCTAAACAATTACTTTTTTTTCTCTGAACTTAGTTTCAAAACAATTACTTTTTTTTTTAATCAGGATAGAGTTGTTAGCGCCATACCTAAGCCAACCTTGTGGCACCCAATTTTGTCTGGGTTATTGTTGGGGACCACAATATGTGTGGCCATACCAATAGCTATGCTAAAGCTGACATGGCTCTTACATGCAACACTATTACATCCCAGTAGGGGATCCTTTGGCAGGAGTAGCGTTACCTGCCATTACCTTTACTTAAAGGAGAACTATGGGGTCAGGGCTTTTCCCCATAGTTCTCCTTAGGGTAACGGGAGGACACAAACTAGCGTCCTCCCGTCACCCTAAGCTCAGTATTCTGACATCGATGTCGGGATCCGCTCCGGCGTCTCAGTATACCGCGAGCTGTAGCTCGTGGTATACGGAGACGCCGGAGCGGATCCCGACATCGATGTCAAGATCCGCCCAGCTGCGTGAGTGACAGCTGGCTCTGCCTATCTAGAGACAGAGCCAGCTGTACCCGCCCGTTCCGCTGTCCGTTCCGCCAGTCAGCGCTGGTGGATCGGAGCGTGGATCGGCAGAGAGCTGTGACAGGATCGAGAAGTGAGCGAACGCCCGTATGTGTTCGCTCACTTCCCGATCTACTGAGCCGTCCTGTGACAGTCTCATTGTCACAGGTCGACTAGAACTATGAGGCGAGTGAAAATCAGTCACCTCATAGTTCTCCTTTAACTAAAACATCAACATGTCAGAGCCTCCAGCAAAGTATAGTAGTGACATCACCAAATCTCACTCCAAATTTCTGTCGATTAGCAGTAACATGCAGCAATTTTTAGGTGTGTCAGCAGGGGTGTATCTACTGCAAGGCAAACAAGGCATTTGCCTAGGGCGGCACTTTCCAGGGGGGCGCCAAAAAATGCTGCCCCCAAACCAGTTAGGTGAGAGAAAATAAATAAATTATATTATAAATTATTCATGAATTACTGCCAGTACTCCTGGACCTGGTGCTTCTTTGACTGGGGGATCAACGTGTTTAGTCTTGCCTAGGGCAGCACAAAACCAAGATACACCACTGTGTGTCAGTGTAGCAGGCCTTTGCAAGCTTCTCTCTCATTTTCCAAGGGACAGGAAACTGTGTCTGTCCTCATAGAAAGACTAGGGACAATCTGAGCTTTCCCTCATCATTGTACAATGCTTCTAGATGAGAAACATTTAACAAATCTACAATAGCCGTTGCAAAAGTGGAAATACAATTTAAAGCTGAACTCCAGGCAAACAGCTAAATACACAGAAAAAAAACACAGTAGGGAGCTGTTTTATCTGCCAAAAGGATTTGTATTTCTGTCAATCCAGTCAGGAGATTTACAAATCTATCTGGCAGGGCAGAGTTATATGTAACACTTGCAGGTTTATTACTCTTGCCCAGCCTGTGGTTGGACAATGAAAGTAGAAAGCTCATCTCTATCTCTCACACTCTGTGCTCTCCTCCTATCAGTATGCCCCTTGTTATAACATGAGTATTGCAACTCCACTTACGGGTTCCTTGTGCTGCTTCTCCCTATGCCAGTCTATGCTATGCTGTACAGAGACTGCAAGAAGCTGTTGTGAGAATAGTGAGGACTAATCAACCCAAACTGTGTGGGGAGAATGTGGAAGTCATACTGAACACACTGCCATCATAATTCTCCAAAATTTTGGACTTACTGAAACGAATTGGACCCTACCCAGAACCAAAAAAGCAGATGAACTTTGCTAAGCATTTTTCACTGGCTTATTTTAATATTCCTTTTGTCTATGTTGTTAATATATTTTCTGCAAATATTTCCTACACTGTGTTTCTCTACTTTTCATTAAAATGATATTTCATTTACCGTATTTTTCGCTCCAAAAGGCGCACCTGACCATAAGACACATCTAGGGAGGGTAGGGTTCTGTGTAGTTCCTGACAGCTGAGACAGGTGGCGCTGTGATTACAGTGTCACGTTCTCAGTGATCACACAGAGCAGAGGAAGAATGGACGTTCTTAGTCTGCTCTACGGGCTCTATGGTGAGCTCTATGCCTTGGTCACGGATCCCCCAGATAAGCGGGGTAACCCGAAAACCACGGCGAGGGGGGCGGACAGGATCGCCGCTGTTTCTTTCATACAAGTGATCTAATCAGATCACTTGTATGAAAACTATCGGCGGCTCCACACTTACATTTAGCTCTGCTTGTCAGGAGCAGGGCTAAATGTACAAAAAAACTACTCGCCCGGCGCCTGAAACTGCACGTCCCGGGCGTCAGGCCATAGGCATTCCCTCAGCTTTCACACATTCACTCGATAAGACGCACAGACATTTTTGCCCGCCTTTTGGGGGGTAAAAAGTGCGTCTTATGGAGCGAAAAATACAATAATCTCTGTAAGTTCTAACCAGAAATGCAAGAATTGTCACCCTTATGTAGCGAGCTACTGTATTGTAAACTCTGCTACATTCCTGTCTGGATGTGGCAGATAAATAGTTTAAAAGGTCAGAATTGCAACAGTGCAAGCTGTGAACTATGTGGGTTTGCATTAAAACGTGTGTTGACAACTACTGTGAGAAAGTAAAGGGTTAACTGCGTAGTTAACCTGCCCCATTGGCGATCACTCTTAGGTCTGGTTTACATAATTATCGCAACACACGGTAGGTGCGCTAGTGTGTTGTGTCACCACTCATTCTGAATTTATATGCAAATCCCAGTGTTTCCTGTAAAGGTTGGACTGGCCCTGCCCCCTCCCACCGCACAAGCATTTCCTTATGCCCTTTGATGTGATGGACATCCTGACTGGCCTATGGGGAAGCTTTAGAGGCAGGAGTGGGCAGGAACAAACTCGAATTCATTTTGGCACATGTTTGTTTTTTACAAAAGGTAACCTCTGTATTGTTTCATCATGTTCAGCTTAAATTGGCAGGGTTTGTGTTCACTTGCATTGCGGCTTGTACATGTTCCGCATAAATCTTCTATACTTTGTTTTATAAATAAGTCATTACCTGTATATATTGGCAGGCATGCATCTCCACTGCATTATGGACCCTACTGACAATCAGGCAAACCCCCATGTTAGAGGTGGTGTTATGTAGATCCAGTATCATGTCATATGCGTTTGCGCTCCCTCTGGGGCCTAACAGCCGGTTGATCTCCTTCGCTCTCAAAACTTCATATGGATCATCAGGTGAGTCTGGAGCACTAGAGGAAAGATTTGACTAGTTATTATTAGGATATTGCAGGAAATGCCACATCGATATAAGAAAAACTGCATGCACAGTGGCTTAGTTGTTATTGCCATTGCCTTGCAGTGATGGAGTTTAACTCCCCCCCCCCCCCTCACACACACACACACACACACACACACAGTGCTAAAGTAAGGACTTACCTGAAATGATGCCTCTTAATCCAATCTTCTTCTCTCCTGTAGTTTTCAGCTGTCCCTCCAGCGCTGGTGCAGGTCTCCGATACAGCGCCGACTCCTCTGTCCTCCTCTTCGCTCATGTCTCACGGTGTTCAGGTTCTCTTTATTGACCCTGTCACCTCCAATACAGGAGTTCTAGCACAGCACTGTGCTGGAACTCCTGTGACAGGTGAGAGGGGAAGACGGCTCTCCCATCTCACTGTGTACACGGAGCGGCAGGGTTACTTTTAACTCTGCCGCTCTGCTCCCTGAATCGGCGGCAGGGACTCGGGACAGGAGAGAGGCGGCCGGGGGGAGGACGGAGCCAGCATGGAGAGAGGTAGGTGCAGGGTGGAGACTGCGTTCACTTGTAAACGTACAATCGGCTTCCCCGCTGTACATTTAGTCCTGCTTGTGCATGTTGCGGGCGTCGAGGGATTTCACACTGCTGCCGCCCCTCTGTGCCCGGTTGGGCCTCGGTGGCCTTGTGGGGAATCCTGGCCTGCTCCCGGCCGAACATCTGAACTGCGCATGCGCCTGCCACAAAAAACGCCTGGCTCAAAAAAACACACAAAAATATGGTGATCGGGGTGCCGTACCTTTTCAAGAGCAATTTGGTAACCAATCGCTGGCCAGAATGAGCGACACGCGCTTTCACTATGGATTCCTCACAGGCGGAGTGCATTTGGTATCACTCCGCCTGTGACAGGAGCCGACGCCATAGAGGAGGCATCGGCTTATGCAGCTCTGCTCCCTCCGGTGCCGCCTCGCTTCCTCTAGCGCTGGCTTTGTTGGCACTGCTGATTTTTTCCCGCCTCTCTTTATTGCACAACTAGGTCTTATTTTCGGGTAGGTCTTATATTTTAGCAATTCCCAAAAATAGTACTAGGTCTTATTTTCGGGGAAACACAATAGTCACAAGGGTAGAAAATATATGTTCTCTCTGTATTTTCTTGACTTTCGTTACACAATATAACATGACGTAGTTTTATCAACTTGTCGTGGGACCAGGGGTGCCCTCTTACCTGTGGTCCGGCGGGTGCGACGGAGATCGTAGGTTCCTTCCTGGGGTGAATTGGTGCCCGGCAGGCTGCAGGTGAGCACATGAGCGCATGCATGACATGTGTGCGTGACATGCTCATGTGGCACTGCTGTGGCTTCTTAGTCGCATTGGGTGCTGGTCATTGCTGGGGACGGCTTGCGAGCACTCCTCTCCCAGCCGTCCCATTGGTTCACAGGGACCTGTGGCTTCCTGGTTGCCTGGTTGCCCAGCCAAGACTCGTTGCTCAGTTATTCTGCCATTCACAAAGCAGCTACGACGCCTCATTTCATGTTTCCTGTTTCCTGTCTCCTGTCTCCCTTCCCTGCTATTTGGATCTCCTGGTTATCGATTCATGGCTTGCCTCACCGTTTATGATACTCGCTGCCTGCCGGTCCCGGTTGTTACGCCACTGATTGGGGTCCAATCCAGCAAACAGGCGGACTTCGCTCCTTCCCTAACACAACTAGACAGGAAGTCAGGTAAAAATCTATATGATGAAAGTATATTTAGGGTTCAGGCATACAACACTGCACATGCTTTTAAGGCAATGTGTTATTCAACCTTTTGTGGTGCACTGCTGTGCGTTATCATGAGTCAACCATCGCAAGACAAAAGTCTTGCGATGGTTGTAAGGTGTGTGCCCATCCTTATAAATATGCTGGGCCCTCTAGTTCTGCAGTAACCCATCTTCTCCTTTGACTGCTGGGCTCTGTAACTTTACCCTCTCCCCGCTCGAGGACCTGTTCACACGACGTCCGTTTTGTGTGCTGACCGGCTCCGTACGCTGCTGCACTCAAAATGCATCCCAATGTATCCCTATGTGTTTTATGGGCTACAGTTCTCACGTGCGCAGTCCGTTCAGCTTACGACAGAAAAAATACTGCATGTCACATTTTGTCAGGTCCGGAAACGCAAACGCGTCAAAAACACGTCAAAAACGCACTGCGCTGCAGCTAACATACTAACAGCCCCACTCCAGCAACAAAAAAAAAAAAAAATTTTTTTTTGCTTGAACGCATCAAAAACGCGGCCAAAAACGCACTGCATCAGCAGCTCCACGTCTGCTGATCAGGACCTGATCTCATGTGAACAGGCCCTGACACATAATCCGGCTCACAGGCTGCACTAACCCGGACTCACCACCATGGAGGTGCTGATGAGCACGATGACCATCTGCATCTCAGCCCTGGCGATCCTGTGGAAGCTCTTCCGCTGTCTGAAGTCAGAGATTTGGGTGTCAGTGCCCAAGGTGGTCCGGCACATGGATTGCCAGTGCATCCGGAAGAAGGCCACGCACACATTGCACAGCACGGTGATCAGATTGAGGAAGGAGCTGAAGCCGGTGTACATGTAGGAGCAGGTGGCATTGGTGGACACGTTGGTTCCCGAGTCCAAGAAGCACCAGGTCCAAGGCACCAGGTTATATTATAATTTTTTTTCTCTTACCCAACTGGTATGGGGGGCGGCGTATTCTGCCGCCCCCCTGGAAAGTGTAGATATAGGGCATAGCTCTGCAGTGGAGACCTAGGTTACAGTGTATGAGGCATAGCCCACAGGAAACAGATCTTCCCACTGTACATGTGAAGAGCTTTGTGAGGTTGGATCTCATTGGATTACATTAGAGTCAGATTAAATTAAACTCAGTGGACCTTTTGTCTATTGTACATTTTCACTACCTGGTAAATATTAATAGCAGTTCACAGCTTGATGTCTTCATTGGCCTGGAGCAGCTGTTTAACCACTTGAAGCCCACAAGCCCTTTATAAACGTCATGGGCTTCGAGTGGTTAAACCAAGCTCATGGCAGCTGCTCCACTTTTACATGCCTGGTAGGGTGCTAAGAGATGATTGGCTGCAGTCACTGTTCAGATAACTCCTTTGATTTATGGCCAGCTTAAGACTCTAACCCACAACAATAATGTGGCTCGGGCATTCTGACCTCCTTCAGATTTCACTTGCTGCATGCTTGCTCCACGCGACCGGCGTTTCCAGAAGGAGTCCAGCAAAGGCGTATTTCTTTCACTATAGGTTTGTCATTAATCATAAAGCCATTTAATCTTTAACGTCTATTAAGCTGATGACATCTTTCTTCCAATAAGAGAAGTCTGGCTGCTCAGCAGTAAGGAATGCAGAGGTCATCAGTTTGTGATAAACATTCTGCTATTATATATTAACACAAGCAGCTAGTACAGGGGTAGGTTACCTCAACACTCCAGGAGTTGTGGAACTACAAATCCCGAGGCACTGCAAGACTGGCAGCCACCGGCATGACTCCCAGACTCACGATGGGATTTGTAGTATCTACACAGCTGAAGTCCTGAGGTTGCCTACCCCTGAGCTAGCATATATAAAGTGTACAGAGAGCAGTCAGAAGGATGCATACGCTTTTCACACACATATGTGCTTGAATTATATCTCAAGGGCAAACTTTGTGTTATAGTTTTGGAAAGAGAATAGTTAAAATCACTGTCAGATTTTTTTTTTTTGTCTGTCCCGTTGAGGAAACCTCTCTTCACTTCCTGTCCTGGAAACACACCAGGAAGTTAGACAAAATCACTCCAAAGTGAGCATAAAATCCCCTCAGACATATTTCCTAGGAACAGGTGTCACCATTATAACACGTCTTCTCTATTCATGTTTAAGTGTCAACTCTAAAGTTTTGGATTTCCCATCACTGTGATAATGGTAAACAGGGCAAATAAAGAGGGTCAATTCTCCCACCGGGGACACAGCAATAAACACCCGACAGGTGTCTCTGCCCTATCCAAAATATAAAATAATCTTAAAATAAACATTTTGACTTTAAATTATGTAAATTAAAAACTATTTTTGTAGTTTTGGATAGAGTGGGAAAGGGTTAAAACTCCTGTAAGGTTGTAATTGCTGTCTGTTTGGGTGACTGCTATCTAAGAGGGAAATCCCTTTTGGCCTCCTCTCACTCTCTGTTGCATCTCTGGGACAGGAGGTTAGAAGAGAACTATGGAGTAACCTTTTTTCCCCCCATAGTTCTCTTTAGGGTCATATAGTAACGTTCTCCCGTGGCCTAAAACTCAGCCTATAGCGGGCTATATGCGGAGAGCGCCTCAGCTGGGACGGATCCTGACAAGACTGTCGAGATCCAGCCCGCTGGCTGATTGACAGTAGGCTCTGCCTATCTAGAGGCAGAGCCAGCTATGTCCGCCACCTCCCCCGTCCGTCCCCCCAGTCAGGGCTGAAGGTTCGGAGAGGGGAATCCCTCCGCAGGGAGAGGATCAGGAAGTGAGAGGATCCGCGGTATGTTTTCACTCACTTCACGAGCAATAGAGCCAACGTGTGACAGTTTCAATGTCATAGTTGTACTCAGTACTTGGTTTGGGCCCCTTTTGCAGCAATTACTGCAATTACTTTTGCACGATATTCTAATTATTCGAGTTTCACCTGTATCTATAGATACATATCTAGATATACAGTATGTATGTGTATACATATATATATATATACACACACACACACACACACACATTTACTAGCCAGTGTTACATACAGTCCATGCTGGTGTCTTCCGACAGCAGCTCCAGCGGCTTTCCCTCCGCACACAAATCACTGGAGGTTGCTTACTCGGCACTGCTGCCATTTAGAAAACTCCCTGTATTTTTTTTTCAATGAACATAAGGCATTCTCCGATTGGATGAGGTGGATATTGTGACGTCATAAGCCCCTCATTTCCACCTTGTCCAATCAGAGGAGCCCCTGTATTATTCATTGAGAAAAATGCAAGACATTCTGTGAGTTCTCTACAAGGTGGTACCCTCTAAGGAAAGTGATGTCATTCCATTAGAGGCGTTTTCTGTAGGAAGTACACTCTTTGCCAGGAATCAGGCGTATAATACGGTTGTTTTATCCCCACCCTAATCCTCCCTGCCTCCTGCTCTTTGATCAGCCACTTCTTATTTTACTAAATGCTACTGTCAGGAGCCACACTGTTCTGTGCAGTGATATAAGCATAATAACATACTTAGAGCGAGGTGCAGAAAGCCTAGGACCTCACAGCTGTGCAGCTTGCAGAGCTTAAACCAAGAGGTCATAGAAAATCCCTGGTCCTGCTGCAACGCCTGCACAGTAGCAGAAGGATCCCGATGCCTGCACAATTCCTGCACGATAGCTGGAAATCATATAAAGCCACAATAAACACAGATCTGCAATTTTAAATGTATGCACTATTTTAACTTGACATTTTCTAGAATGTTTGCATTAAGAAAAAAAGAAACTTTAGCACCTCTGTAAGGTCTTGTATATACTGTATTGTAAACCCAATGATCCCCTTGTGTGCACAGTAAGAGTTCAATAACAGCAGATCATACTGATATACAAAACATTACTAATCTTGACAGGTTCATTTTAAACCCCCATAGGCTATTTCAGGCCTGTGATACTAAGACACATGGGTCCACATGATACTAGGACACATGGGTCCACATGGGTTGCAGCCTCCACTGCCCCTCTGAAAAGCGTTCTATGGTGGATCTCTTTTCAGATGGGGTGGAGCGGCAGCTGCCAAGTGTTACTGCTCCCTCCTGAATGAAGTTTTTTTATGTTTTTTTGATCACAGTGGGCATTTTCTATTGCAATCCCTATTCATTACAATGGCTGTGTTTGGCAAGCTGCACCGCCTGCCAAACACAACATGGTGTATGCCACGTTGTGATGCAAAGCATTGCAGCAATGTATACAGCACTGTTTGGATGCAGTGCTGACATTACAGCGGGCGACTGGGGGGGTGGGCAGATTGACGGCCTGGTTTTACTGCCCTCTTGCCACCCATATAAACAAGGTCTTAGTGTTAAAACAGATATTATATAGACACATAAACATGACATATAACTTACGATAAGATGTCCAAAGTGAAGCACCGATTCAAGTCTTTTTCATAATAGCGCACTCCTTTTTCAGATGCCTTCGGATTGGACAGAAGAGGTACAGCGCTGACCGTGTCCCTTTCCAGCTGGGAAGAGTGTTTGAGCCAGTGTTTCACCAGGAAGACACCCGACATCTCGTTGCCATGGGTGCCGCCTGCCACGGCCACGCGATGAAGGGGATCCACATAGACCGTTCCCGGCATACTGAGAAGTACAATGAAAAAGATTCAAAATCTGTTGGGTGCAGCTAATGTCATAAACAAGATGGTGGCGGTCAGCAGCATTTAGATGTTTTTTGCCCCACAAGGAAGGACATGGCCTTAGGGACCACAACA
>NW_017307537.1:239356-244023 GCF_000935625.1 Nanorana parkeri | reverse complement strand
TATATAAAATATCTTGATTATGGATGTTAAAGATGGCTTGTCTCCCAGACTACCTGACCACCCCAATACTTCACATAAATAGCCAACAGGTGACACAGACTAGAGTTTAGTGCCCATAGCACTCTTTTATGAACAAATGTATAAATAACAGAGTATAAAGCAATACAATATGAATGGAGGCCAGTGTCCTTGTAAGGCACTCAATGTATCCTCAGTATCTGCGTAATACGTAAGATAGGCCTCCAGCCGTACAACACCAACTTGGAGACAAATGCACCATTAACTGCAGATACAATCACTAGTACACTGACACTCAATCATGCACAATAAGGGGCACCATATGCAAAACAGATCCCTACCTAATATACATTTGACCATAATAACTGCCCTCATGGACCTTGTAACCCCGTGAGCTGCCATACAACCGCACACCACCTGTCCCAAAAAGCCAAGTGACCAAACAATAATTTGTTCAGTTAATAGGGTTGTGGGTGGGTAGTTTGGCCTACACAGCTATCTTCCAACTGAAAACTACATGATTCCTCCTTTTTATGATCCCCTGAAGCCCCTCCTGTTGCTCTCTGCCCTACCAATCAGGCAAATACCACCTCCATATTTTCCTTTATGCTGTTTAACCCCCCTGTATTCTGGCCTCTTTAAATTCAGTCATGTAAGCCCTGCCCATATGCTTCCAATTTTTTTGCTGTAGAAATTACTTTTTTAGTAGATTAGGGGAAGACAAGAGCTGTAACCTTCCCCCATTCTATTAAAAATGAGTAAGAAAACTTGTCTTGGGTTAATATCAACACTTTAGAGATACAATTCTTTGATCGGGCCAAACAAAATGAATGAAATGATCTTGCTGTTACATGCATGGCTAGTAGAGATGACCCTGGATGGATGCAAACCCAGTTCAACTGAAATTGCCCAAACCCACTCAAAACTGTGACTGCAACTCCACCCCCCCCAAATGGGTTGCAGTTGCAGCGGATCATTCCCTGCCCCTCTGTGATGTAAAGTTGCAAGTTAGACATTGTGCCTCTCCGTAACTGATTGGGCAGAAAAAAGGGGGTGACAATCAGAGTTTTGAGTGGGCTTTGGAAAGATTTAGGCAAACTAGGTTTGCTCCAAGCCCAGCATCCTCACTAATGGCCAGTAGAAAAAGCAATGCAAACTGTACAATCAGTGCAAAGGCTGAAAATTGTGGTGCTGACTTACAATGCACAAAACAATTAAAACCCAAAAACCTGCAACAAACTGACTGCACTGTAAGTCAGCCATGAAGTCAGGCTAGAGCAGCCCCAGGAGCTGGACAGAAGCCTCAGTTGTGGAAGGTGGCTGCCAAGTTCCCAGGTTCTATTTTAGGACTTGGGCACACCATGTCCGTTAAGCTGCATTTTGTCCTTTAACTTGTTACCGTACGGTCATTTTAAAAGTAATTTTCAAAATGATTTGATCTGCAGCTTTTACCCACATAATCCCTGGTGATCCTGCCATGAAGGTCGTTGTACAGGTACCTTCTGTTATAGAGTGACAACACCCTATCCTTGTCTTTTAGGATTTCCATTATATTTAATGGTGTCTGTTTACACCTGATTGTAGTGTGATTAAAGCCTAAAGCTAAAGATCCTCACTTGAAAAAAGAACATGACTTCCTTTTGGGGCAGTCATGTGTTTTGGTACTATAAACCAAGGAGACAGAGGAGATCCTCTGGAAGCTGCCTGTCCAGTAGTCAGATCACTTAGGGCCCGTTCACACCAGTTGCAGTGCGTTCCGGCCAGAACGCACTGCCTCGTATTGCGGCCAGCTCACTTTTTAGTGGGGCAGGAGGGGACATGGCGGGCCATTGAAGTGAATGGCACCATAGCCACGCCCTCCGGCCGCAATGCAATCGCCCGCGCGGGACTGCTTGGCACATTGTGCCTGCGGTCTGGTCCGGTCCGATCAAAATGCTGCAAGCACTATTTTGATCGCACCGGACCGCAGGCACGATGTGCCTTGCGAGCGCATTGCGGCCCGAGGGCGTGGCTACGGTGCCATTCACTTCAATGGCCCGCCACGCCCCCTCCTGTCCCACTAAAAAGTGAGCCGGCCGCAATGCAACGCAGTGCGTTCCGACCAGAATTGAGCCGGAATGCACTGCAACTGGTGTGAACTGGCCCTTAAACCGACTCTTTCACATGATAATTGGCCAGCCATAAAAATAGGACAAACCTTGTGGCCCCAGTACATTTTTTCCAATTTCTCTCCAGGGTGACGCGGTTGCCTGAATAAAATGGCGATGCTGCCGTACAGTTCGGCCAATGATTTTCCATCCAGCTCAGACAATTAAATCGATGTTTGTTGAACCCGGTGATGCTTGCATGTAACTTAAACAGAAACTGGCTGAAATTCTTTGGGGGCACCGGCGCAGAGGCTTTGCCCTAGCAGCGCAGGGCCCCAGCGACTTCGAGACAAGCTGGGGCCCCATCAGCAACGCATTAGTGACGTCACTTCCGGCCAGTCCGGCAGCAGAGGAGGCCTGGTGTGCAGGTAAGAGTAACTGGGAGGGGGATGCAGCTCTGACCAGCCCACCTGAGACCCCTTCAGAGCTACCAGAGACAGTCTCAGATGGGCTGTGCAGCATCTATGGGGGGCTCTGCAGGGTCACTCTCAAGTGGGTCCTGTGTCCAGCGCGTCACTAAGCCCTGCATCCAGCGCATCACTAAGCCCTGCCTCCAGTGGGTCGCTAATCCCTGAGTCCAGCGGGTCGCTAATCCCTGAGTCCAGCGGGTCACTAAGCCCTGCGTCCATGGGGTTGCTAAGCCCTGCGTCCATGGGGTCGCTAAGCCCTGCGTCCATGGGGTCGCTAAGCCCTGCGTCCGTGGGGTCGCTAAGCCCTGCGTCCGTGGGGTCGCTAAGCCCTCTGTCCGTGGGGTCGCTAAGCCATGCGTCCATGGGGTCACTAAGCCCTGCGTCCATCGGGTCGCTAATCACTGCAGCCATCGGGTCACTAATCCCTGAGCCAAATTCATATACTGTTCTGCATTGCTGTATGAATGTATTGTTGGGATTTGTAGTCCCCCTACAGCTGGTGCCATTGTACATTAGAGTGTAAGCTCCTCTGTACAGAGACTGATGTGACTGGCTCAGTGTTCTCTGTACAGCACTGTGTTATTTGCCAGAGCTATATACATGTATAATAATAGTGTGACTGGTGTGAAAATTCCTGATGGCTGCTAACCCCTCCAACACCCAGACAGTGATGTTTAAAATAGCCGCAAACATACTGGGGGGAATTTATCATAGCAATTGCGAGTGTTTGAACTTGCACGGAATATATTTGATGCACTCTGCGGCAGAGTTATGTTGCTAGTGTAACGTTTTCATAAATTAGGTTTAAGAAAGAAGACTTGTAACTTCAGGCAAAAAGCTTAACTGTCTCTTCTTGAAGAAGTGGTCATGGGTACTTCTTCTTTTTTTTAAGCAAGTAGATTTTTATTCAAAATTTGTCGATACAAATGCAAAAACATGACTCCAAACAGAAGTAGGAGTCTGCGTATACCTGTTTTTAACATACAATACTGGAAAAACAAAGTATAATAGCAAACAACATAGTCCTATGTCCGCGATGGATACAAGGTGATGACAGAGTGTGTCGATTGGCAATGTAGACCGTGGAGATATAGACAGGAATTGCTGACGTTTAAATTACACGTACAATGCCTATAAAGTAGATAACTGACATAGGTAGGATGTGGGATGGATCAGAACAGGTAAGAGAAGGCATGGGACTGTGGGGATATGGAAATGTAGAAAGGGCATCTAAGTGTAAATAAAAGATAAAAAGAAGTGTGGTAGGGTGGCAAAAATCAGGGTCGTCGGTTCCGGATCTGGATGTTCGAGATCAGCACACAAACGGACTCATGTCATAAAACATTGAGCTTACCCAAAGAGCCAGCGGACAGAGCTTGTAGGTACCACTTGGATCGTTGGAATACAGACATAATATCTTTCAATTGGTCTAGGGCACATTCAGATGTCAGGAATTGTGCCCAAGTATGGAAGAATTTACCGGTGTGTTTAGTGTCTAATTTGTGGAGCATCATAAGTTGATGGAGGGTAGTTTTTATCTCCGTCAACGTAGGAGTTTGGGGAGAGAGCCCATGTATGAGTATATTCTTTTCGATAGCTAGAAGACAATAGTGTCCCGGGGACTTCTTAAGTTGCGATTGTTTTGTAAGGTGATGCTCCAGTTTCAGACAGCCGCAGAACAAGTGCAGATGAAAACAGGTGCAAAAAACGTGCAATTGAAAAAGTAGTGCAAGCTCTGGGCAAAACAGGTGCAAAACGCGTGCCGTTGGAAAAGTAGTGCAAGCTCAGGTCAAAACAGGTGCAAAACGCGTGCAGTTGGAAAAGTGGTGCAAGCTCTGGTTAAAACACGTGCAGTTGGAAAAGTGGTGCAAGCTCTGGTCAAAACAGGTGCAGTTGGAAAAGTAGTGCAAGCTCTGGTCAAAACAGGTGCAAAACGTGTGCAGTTGGAAAAGTAGTGCAAGCTCAGGTCAAAACAGGTGCAAAACGCGTGCAGTTGGAAAAGTAGTGCAAGCTCAGGTCAAAACAGGTGCAAAACGCGTGCAGTTGGAAAAGTGGTGCAAGCTCAGGTCAAAACAGGTGCAAAACGCATGCA
>NW_017307537.1:236849-239022 GCF_000935625.1 Nanorana parkeri | reverse complement strand
CTGGTAAAACCCCCCCCCCCCCCCCACTATATATAGAGTTTAGATGCATTACTATTGCTAGCTAAAATCAGATTTGCTGTAGCATGTGACACTCTACATCCCACAGCGCCGGCCTGAACGAAAACAACCGAAACAAATGGAAAACGAACAATCTTTAGTCCTACCTGTCACAATGAGTTTATCTTTCTCGCTCTCTCCGGACTTTCCCACGTATCATTTGGTGTCTGTGAGATCAGGCATTGCAGCAATGTTTCAATGGAGTGCACAAGTTACTCTGATTAGGTATTAACCCCAGGCATTCTGTTGGGGCCAAAGGTCACACGTGAGCTTCAACTGCAGAGCCAAGCTCAGGTGATCGCGCTGACCCCCCTCGAACCTGCACAGCGTGACCTTACACCATCTGTGACTTCACGTGTGCGCGCTCTCACACAATGCAGTCATATGACAGTGGCACAATCTGTATCAATAGTCTGCACACCAGGGCCTGCAGGAAATATAAAAGTTCCCTCGCATCAACTTGTTTACTGTCATTAACTGCGAGTTTACTGCATAGCTCACATCAGGGACTGGCCTGGGTTTTGCAGACTTACCCCTACAAATGTGTGTCACATACCTGCATAGGTTGAAAAGAAAGAAAACAAACGTTCCGAAAGATATACGGGTGTTTCTATTGCTAAACCGGTTCTGGAAACTCTACTTGCCTGGCAGTCTCTGGCTTCAATAGTTCCTGAGTCACCGATCCGGATCAAACATGCAGCCAGTGACATCAAGGGACATGCAGAAGCTCTGCTCCGCAAAGGCAGCCTATGTATTTTCTCCTCATAGGTTTCAAAGTGTAACGCGTGTTACTTCAGGGGCATTCATTTTTTTTTTTTTATAATGATCGTTGTAATAGTGATCACTGTTAAAGGAGAACTATGGGGTCAGCGTTTTTCCCCATAATTCTCGCCAGGGTCACAGGAGGACATAAACTAGCGTCCTCCCGTCACCCAAAGCTCAGTATCTAGCGAGCTACAGCTCACTAGATACTGAGACCGCCGCAGCCGGGACGGATCCCGACATTACTGTTGAGATCCACCCAGCTGCGTGATTGACAGCTGGCTCTGCCTATCTAGAGGCAGAGACAGCTGTACCCTCCCCCGTTCGTTCCTCCAGTCAGCGCTGGAGGATCGGAGTGGGAGGGGGGGAATCCCTGCAGGGAGCCGTGAGTGACAGTCAGGGAGATGATCGAGAAGTGATCGTCAGCCAAAATGACACATTACCACCACAATTCAAAGTTGAGTAGAGATTCAATACGCTTAAGTTTTATCGTCTCAAAGGCCTGGTCTGTTCTTATGATGTGATGATCTGGTCTGTTCTTATGATGTGATGATCTGGCCTGTTCTTATGATGTGATGATCTGGTCTGTTCTTATGATGTGATGATCTGGTCTGTTCTTATGATGTTATGATGATCTGGTCTGTTCTTATGATGTGATGATCTGGTCTATTCTTATGAGGGTTGATGGTCCAAGCAGGACCCCCTCCACCCATAGCTCCATTTTCCATACTGTATTTTTTACAAGAGCTTTCTCTTATCTTGAGAAATGCCTATGTGAGTTCTTGTGGGCGGCTACTAGCATCTGATTGGTATATTTACTTATTCATTAACCAGGTTCAAGCAATTGTTACCCAGGCAAAGTGGATATGTAAATATATCCCAATAACTATAAGAATATTCACATGAACACCCCTCGATTTGAGGATTCTTAGACAGAAGAAGTAGTTCAATCAGCAATATACATTTAATGGTAGGGTTACATATTCACAAATAACCAGGGCTTGAAAAATCTGCTTGTCCTCTCGTCTGGGACGAGAGAACGGCAGAGCCCGACGAGTAGCTTCCCGGCCGGCCGGGAGCTTTACATTCAAGACGCCCGATCGCTTTTATTACTAGCAGCTGTCACTGCTGCTGCTGGTCCCGAGATCCGCTGTGCCAGTGCGGCTGGGACCGGCACGGCTGCTCTGTGACAAGAGATGAAAGGGAGATCAGTGCACCAGTGGCGTAACAACCGGGGTGCAGCAGGGGCGCGGGCCCCGGGCGAAAAGTGAAGGGGGGGCGCCGGCCGAAAATGGCACTTTCGGCTAAATGCCGAAAGTGACATTTTCCTGCCGTTTTGCCGGCGCGGCCGTGA